>NW_013666769.1:329651-336225 GCF_000517525.1 Limulus polyphemus
GAAGATCACTTTACCACTCTGGGGGGTCACACCAATGACCAGTATTTTTTTCTCAGGCCTCAGGTGCAGGTGACTCGACGGTGGATCTCTCTGCTTTTATATGTTGGGAGATTGAATGCTACATGGGTTAAATTGTCCCATGACATTGCTTAGGCTCCTCCTGAGTCGGCTGAAATTGCTGAATTGCAACCTATGGAATGACCTAGGCCCAATTCAGTTTTTGCGGAGTTTATGTCTCAGGTTTGTGATATTTTATCCCTTTCCCCCTATCTTCTCAACCATTTTTGATGTTTCCTCCCTCCTGATATTTGGGTACATGTGGATCAATTTGTTTCACAATTAAGTGAGGGGATCAGCATGAGGACTTCTGATCAGTATGCACTTTCTTATTATCATGCAGACTATCCATTTGTGAATCGACAGTTGTTGGGTTCATTGCTCCTGAATCTAATGTTAGTCTTACCCATGCCCAATATTCTTGCCTTCGTTTTATCCAAACTAACCTTCTACGCTTTCTTTATTCCATACGTCTCCTATTGAAGGCTCTCAACAGAAATCCTGAGGGGTTTTTACAGATACTCTTCACCTTCTTTCCTTCACATTAGCCCACATTACATATGTGGTTTCTTTGTTGTTCAGACCTTATAGGTATGGACACAGCATTTGCTCAGGTCAATTTACTCTCAACATATCTCAGAGACTTGTGTCTTGCACCTTTTCTGAGATGTTATCTCTTTGATACAATCCCAGAAACTATCAAGCCTCAGTTGTCTTCTGCTCGCCAGCAATCCACCCTTACAACCTTTTGTAGCCCATTTGTCTCAGTCAAGCCTCATATGCCATTTATTCCCATTTCCCATCCTTCATCATCCCAACCCTTACCCATTCCTTCCAATTAGGGTATTTCTTTTCGTGGATTTCCTCGACAATGTAACATCTGTTGCTACCTGTACCAGTGATTACCCTGTGGCTTTGGGTCTGGTGGGAGCTCAGCTGTTGGATTTTCTCCTTCACTAGCATCCGTTCATTGATGATCAAAGAATGATACAAGTTCTGTCAGAAGGATTCGTTAGCCAGTTTCTTTCCCCACCTCCTGTTTCTCTTTTCCCCATTTCCTTTCCTCCTCCTTGAGATCTTGTGACCTGCCAGAATATGTCAGAGATGGTTTGAGATTTGCTTTTGCAGCAAGCAATCAAACCAGTCTACCTTCCTTCCAGGGGTTTTTATTCTCATCTTTTTTGTTGTCCCCAAGAAAACTGGGATTGGTGGCCAGTCATCAGTTTATCTCACCTCAACTGCTTCATCACACTCCCCAAGTCTTGGAGTCTTTTCTCACCCTGAGATGGGCATTCTCCCCAGGGTTGTGGATGACGAAAATGGATGTTTCCAGCGCTTACCTCCACATTCCAATAGCACATCTGTCTCTGCCTTATCTTTAGTGTGTCCATCTTGGGTTGGTTTACCAATTTTGAGCCCTCCCCTTCTGACTTGCCTCAGTCCCTTGTGTTTCATCGCATATTCTGGGCTTTTGCTCATAATCCTCATGTTTTATGAATGCAATTTCATTATTACATGGACCACTGGCTCCTTCTGGCACATTCCGAGCAGGAATCCGCCACTCATACTTACCAACTCCTTCCTGTGGCATCTTGCTTGGGCTGGTTGATCAAATTGGAGAAGTCATTCCTTCAACCCACTTCATATCTCGTCCATTTGTGGGTCTTTTTCGACACCAATATCAGTTGTGCTTTGGCTTCTCCTTTACGTCTTCATTCCATGGAACTTTTAGTTCATCATGCCCTCTCGGCTCAATCACTTACTGCTCACAAGGTTCTATCTCTTTTGGAGATGTGGTCCTCCATGACTGCACTGGTCCCTCTTGGTCATACCCCTATGAGATACCTTCAGTGGGCGATTCACGATTGATGAAACATTGCTCAGGATGCTCTTTCCACTACCATTTCCCTTCCTGCAAGATGATCTGCAATGATGGCTGGACTAAGCCCATATGTTGGAGGATGTGCCGCTTCCTCCTCTGCATCTGGATCTACATCTTTTTCATTGATGCATCCCTTCAAGAGTGGAGGGCATGGGTCAATCACCAGGAAACTTTAGGCCATTTGTCTGTGGATGAAATTATCTTGCATATCAGTGTTCTTGAACTTCTAGCAGTATGTCAGGCATTACATCACTTCCTTCTTGTCCATCATTGTCTGGTGATTGTTCGTTTGGACAACTCTATGATGGTGGCACATATCAACCTCCAAGGGGGCACCTAAACCCCCAGACCAGAGATTATTTCTTGGACATTGGATCTATTATACTGGACTCACACACATTACATTCATCTTATCACAAGTCAAGTGCCAGGTGCTTTCAATTTAGTCACAGGTTGTCTTTTGCACCCAGACTGGATCTATCCAATGGAGTGGGCATTAGATCCTCTTGTTTTCAGGGACCTTTGCCATTCTCCCCAATTGGATTCTTTTGCCACAGACCTCAATAGCAAGTTCCCCCACTCTTGTCACCTGTACTGCATCCAGGTTTCCAAGGTTTCAGTGTCTGCTACTATCATCACCTGTCCCTCTTTCACTCCCTTCTTCGACATCCTTGATCCCACATTCTACATCCCAGTCTCCCTGTCCTGCATCTTCACACCTCGCTTTTGACCAATCCTTGGTGAGACAATCTGGTTTCACATGTCAAGTTGCCTCCTTATTAGCTAGTTCCTTATGGCCCTCTTCCATGGAAGTATTCCAACATAAGTGGAAAGTCTTCCACTTTTGGGCTGCTAACAGGGGATTTCATGCTAACAAACCTTCTGTGGCTCATTTGACAGAATTTCTCAACTGGCTCTTCAACCATGGGTCTTCATTCTCCTAGTTTTCCGGATATTGTGTGGCCCTATCCTATACCTTCCATTTTTCTTGATACTCTAGGGTTTTCACTCCCCCTGTTCTTACCATGTTCGTGTATTCCTTCCAGATTCGGAAGCCTCCAATTTGTCCTACCCTTCCAGATTGGGACATTAATGTGGTCCTCCATGCTCTCACTTTACCTCTGTTTGAACCACTTTCGTTGTGCTCCTTGTTTCATTTGTCCCATGTACCCTTTATCACCCTACCTATCTTCTCCTTTGTCCCAATTGTTCCTTTCTTCCTAAGACCTCAGCAGCTCAGGAGGATTGTTCATCCTTTCCTCCTATTTCTCTTCCTTCTATATCCCATTTTTACCCTGTAACAGATCTGGATAGGCTTCTGTGTCCAGTCAGGGCCCTTTGTTGTTATATATCATGTACTGCTACTTTTCAGGGTACGCACCACCGACTTTTTATCCCTTAGCAATCCACCTCACATCATGATCTTTCACCTTCTACCCTTATGAATTAGGTCTACATTTTGGTTCGTTTGGCCTACCCTTCCATGCTTTCTACCTCCCGTACCTTGTTCCATGTTTCTTCCTATCAGATCCGACATCTCACCTTTTCCCTCGCTTCTCATCTTTGTAGTCTAATGGAGGAGATTTTACAATCCAGCATGTGGACCACTCCCAGTACATTTATCTCCCACTATTGTCATCATATTGCACTTTCCTCTGGGTTGGGGTTTCGTCTATTACCTGTGGCAGTTCTCCAGACTTCTGTGTGACTTTAACCTGGTAAGTTTTCGTCATTTTCTTTTTTTTCGGGCGAGTAATGCCTGACCAGCTATTCTTTAACTCTAAATCCACACTGTCATCTATGTTGACTCATGCTCTCTCATCCATGGCTTCACATACTCACCATCGAAATGGTGTTCCACAGGATTGCTTGATGGTTAATTACCTCATGATAATTTGCATCATAAACATTCACGTTCCAGACCATACCACCCATGAACTACATGGGTAAAGCAGAAGGGGATTGCTGCTCATCCCTGCCATGCCTCAAGTGAATAACTCGGTATGGTCTGCTTTTCAAAATTAGGTTTTGTGGTCACCCATTGCAATGTTTCTGGTGGTGACGTTCCTCAGGACTCTCCACCACATTGTCACCCTCCTTTCCTTGAGTGAAGTATGGGAATCTTTTCCAGTTCCAAGCTGCTGGGGTGGTTGACCACAGAGATACATTCCTGAATGTGTTCCACAAGGAAAAGGTTGGAACCATTCAATTGAGTGTAAGGTGGTGGTGTTCTATTGATGTAGATGCAACTTGTCCTCCAGAGGAGTTGAGCCATCACCTTGCTAGTTGACATGGCCGCTTTATCATGTTTACACAACAAAACTGGAGTTGAGCTGTCTCCTTCATAGATGACGAGGCCTTCTGATAAAATTTACATGATCACTGGAGTTGAGTCGTCACCTTCTGGTTGATGTGGCCTCCTGATACTTATTACACACTTACTGGAGTTGAGTCATCACCTTCCTGGTTGGTGTGATCTCCTGATACTATTTACATACACACGGGAGTTGAGCCGTCACCTTACGGGATGACATAGCCTCCCGCTTCCTTTTACACAAACACTGGATGATGTGGCCTCCTGATACACTTTATATAAACACTGGAGTTGAGCCACTGAAAATCCAATTCATCTCTTTAATTGGAAGACCTTATCCTAGCTTCGCAAGGAATTCGGTTCTCAGTGTAGAGGTTTTGGATTAGAGTAAACCAATCAACATAAGTCCTCACATGAGTGTGGGTTGTCTGTCTTCCTCCCTTATTTGCTCAGTCTGTGTCTTTGGTCACAGTGGTAGTTTGTTGGATTGTTCTGGCGCTATCCTTGACTATCCCTTGTTCTCTTCTTACAGGGATGTTATTGCTTTAAATGGTGCTAACCTGTACCACAGTTGAAAGATTTGATTTCATGTGATAGATAACCTTTCGATACCGGATGTCAATTCCCGTATTGATAGATCAGTGATGATTCTTGTAGCATACCCAGAAATCGGTGCGTGTCTTAATTTGCAATTCTTGGTTTTGAGGTGAAGATGGTATGATCCTAATCCTGCCTTTGCATGGATGTTGGTACCCTGCAAGGATGTTTTAGATGTAGATGAATACAGTATGCTGCACCCTAGCCACTCTATACCTCACAATTTCCACCCTTGTACATTACACAATCTCCACATGGGTGAAGAGTATACTTGGCTCAGAAGTGGTTCGGTTCCCCCTTTTTGGTCTTCGGATCTATATCTCTCATTGTTAAGGATATCCTACAGACACTTTTGGGGGTCCTTCATTCCTCATAATGGTCCATCCTCCTTCTCAGTGTGGGATTTTAGCTAATCTTGTGAGAAGAGGTAAGTACCTTATCAGAAGTTATAATTTTCTTATAATGAAAATGTATTTTCAATAGGTACTTACCTCCCTTCACACTTCCCACCCTTCCTCCCCACTTCTCCGGTGCTCACACCTTCTGTCAAACTTCGAAGTGAAGGTTCGGTTGAGGAGTGTAGAGAGAGTCACATGTGTCATGTGAGCATGTCATGCTACTATTGGTTAAGAGATGACGCATGATGATTTGCATGAGAGACATGTTGGAATATAGTAATCCCAACAGGGGGTGAGTGCAAAGCTTGTGGTATTCGTAAAGAAAAAGTTTGCATATAGAAGGCAGCACTGAACGAGAATAGCTAATCTTGCGAGATGAGGTAAGTACCTATCAGAAATTCATTTTCAGTATAGGAAAATTATAATGTGCTTCTTGTTTCTGGTAGAGTTCAACCACAGAAACCATTCACTGTTTTATGTGATAATTGTATTTAGCCCTGCTTTATCTTGTGACTGTTCTAAGACTGAAACATGGAGCAGCAATATTTTCAAGTGCTTGTGATTCAGTTTTCTTACAGATAACTCAGGGGTCAGGTGAATTGTAAACACAGTTTTGGCATTTCGAAAATGATTCATTTCTGATCTTAAAATAGCCAGAACTCGCTTTCAAAGTCTCATCCTTGTTTCAATATTTTCTTAGCACCTGTTCATGTTTAGTCCACCTGCAAGCAAATTTAGTCCTTGCATCTTTATTTGAACTCTTTCCAGACCAGGAGGGTGTCACCAATTGTCCTTTGAGTTTTGCCTTATCACTGGAAATACTTAACACATTATATGAAACTTAATGTAAACTTACTAAATAGTATCTAGTTTTAGCCTTAAAAAAATCTTATAATTTGATTTAATTTTATATCATTTCTTATGTTGCAAAATTTCAAAGATTATGGTATGTGACAGTTTTGAAAAAACATTAAAAAATACTTTTTCTTTTTGTTTTAGGATTTCAATTGTTTTTATTATTATTATTATTCAGAAAGCTCCATTTTTATATATCTATTCTGTTTCAATTTGCCCCTCGACGTGGATTCCTGTACGTGGTGAGGGGACCTCCCAGGGAAGGTTCTGTATTTTCAGTTACTTTCTCTGAGATCTAAACCCGTGAAGGAGAGGAGAGGATCCTGGTGGTTGAGTGGTGTCTAGGGCACTGCAACACACCACTTTGGCTGGTGTTTGGGTATAGTGCTCACGAAACCCTGGCGTTGCTGCAGTGTTCTTGTTTGACATTGTAGTGCGTCCCCTCGTAGGACTCCATGGTGGGTGGGGTCA
>NW_013666770.1:0-5392 GCF_000517525.1 Limulus polyphemus
TATCTCTTCTTTCTGTAATAAAGTAGTGCCATATATAGCTCTCCGCTCTTCTTTCTGTAATAAAGTAGTGCCATATATAGCTCTCCGCTCTTCTTTTTGTAATAAAGTAGTGCCATATATAGCTCTCCACTCTTCTTTCTGTAATAAAATAGTGCCATATATAGCTTTCCGCTCTTCTTTCTGTAATAGAGTAGTGCCATATATATAGCTTTCCGTTCTTTTTTCTCTAATAAAGTACTGCCATATATAGTTTTCCGTTCTTTCTGTAATAAAGTAGTGCCACACATAGCTCTCCGCTCTTCTTTCTGTAATAAAGTAGTGCCATATATAGCTTTCCGTTCTTTTTTCTCTAATAAAGTAGTGCCATAGATCATTGTCATTGGATAACGGAAATTTATCTTAGTTTAGATAGCGTTCAGCTGTAGTAGATTTTTGTTAGGTTCGGATCTGTAAGACTATGTTGACGGGTTCAGTGAAGCGAGTATATAAGGATTTCCCGCTACTTCAACGAAAGTCTCTACAAATATTTTGTATTCTATTTTTTAGAAAACACTTTTTTTTTACTGTAATTTTCTGTCCGAGTCTGTTATCTCTGGCGAAGCAGATGTTTCGGTCGTATATACTTGGGGTGAACAGGACTCTGAGGGTTTTATCGGTTGATAAGATCATGTACTCAACATAAAAAATTCCTAACAGAAACAGAAACCTTTAAAATTACAATACTGCAAATCAAAATCTTTAAATTAATAAAGATACAAATACGTTTTCTGATTTCACTATTGTTTCTGATGATTTTTTTTCGTTTTGTTCAAAAAATTGCGCAATATACGCACCTTTCCGTATTGATAACAACAATAATTTTAAACAAACAAATCATAGACATTGCGCACCTTTCCGTATTGATAACAACAATAATTTTAA
Source organism: Limulus polyphemus (assembly GCF_000517525.1). NCBI lineage: Eukaryota > Metazoa > Arthropoda > Merostomata > Xiphosura > Limulidae > Limulus > Limulus polyphemus. The sequence continues at coordinate 922 of NW_013666770.1, forward strand.
ACAAACAAATCATAGACACTGCGCACCTTTCCGTATTGATAACAACAATAATTTTAAACAAACAAATCATAGACATTGCGCACCTTTCCGTATTAATAACAACAATAATTTTAAACAAACAAATCATAAGCATTACACACCTTTCCGTATTGATAACAACAATAATTTTAAACAAACATATAATAAACATTGCGCACCTTTCCGCATTAATAACAACAATAATTTTAAACAAACAAATCATAAGCATTACACACCTTTCCGTATTGATAACAACAATAATTTTAAAGAAACAAATCATAAGCATTCCGCACCTTTCCGTATTCATAAGAACAATAATTTTAAACAAACAAATCATAGGTATTGTTATTTAATAATACAGAGTATAATATATAAATCCGTATTTTGTTCATTCCTTTTTTTTTGCTGATTGTTTGAGCAGGTAAGAGAAGGTCAGTTTGGAATTTCAAAGTGTTAGAAGAAAGCGGTAGGAAATAAATGGTTTGATCTATAATCTTAGAGCGTGAGATTTTTCGAAGAAATTAAGATAACTTCAAATTGTAGCACAATGACAAAAAAAAAATTATATATTTAAGACAAACCGTTTTTTCTTGTTATCGCCCAAAATGCAATGCACTCACACACACGTTCTATGTTTGTTTGTTTTGAATTTTGTGCAAAGCTACACGAGAGCTATCTGCGCTACTCATCCCTAATTTAGCAGTGAAAGAGCAGTGGGAAGACAGCTAGTCATCACCATCCAGCGCCAACTATTTGGCTATTTATTCACCAACGAATGATGAGATTGACCGTCACATTATAACGCCCCCACTGATAAGTGAGTCGTTGTCTTTTGAGTTGTAGTCTCTATTATGATATTACCACGAAATACCATTGAGAGTAATTTTAATGTTTTCTCTCTTTCTGTATTTATTTACTGGTCGTATACGTATTTTCAGTAACAGTGTATAACATGTCACTGGTGCGCTTTTCTTATTGCACTCCATTGCTGATGAGGCATTTCTCTCAATATCAGATCTCACAAGATTGACTGGGTTTGCAACACCTTTGGTCGAAACACTATATGTACTATTTATTTAGAGGACATCAACACTTATGATGTATAACGTCTAGACATGTTTGTGTACAAGACTGCCACATAACATTACTTTTGCCAACCTTGTGTTTAAACACCGTAAATTTCGGTGTCGCGTAAATGATTGATATAAACATTGTATCGACTGAGGCTTTGTGTGTTTTAGACCCAACCGATCTCATGAGCTCTGCTATTGGCTAAAGACCTGGTCAGCAGCAACGTATGAAACTAAAGGCACGATGTTTTAAACAATATTATAAGTTTCTACATAGCACAGATATTCAAAACACACATGGATAACACATATAGAACACAAAACGAACGGACAATGTACACATACTTCTACAATAAAGTTAATAATCATATTAACACAAACAAAACCCTATACATACCTACCTTCCCTGACGGTCCCCGACACAGTAACACACAGATAACACAACAACTCATTAAACCAATCGCAATACCAGAAATATACGACACTCTTAAAAAGACAAAAAACAAAAGTCCAAAAAGTGACGAAATACGATATATATATACCTATAAAAAAAGGCACACAAGATTATACGAGCACCTAGCTGCTATATTTAATCTAACCTTACAATTAGGTTACATATCAACTGCTTAGAAGCTAGCTAAATGAAGGAAAGCCAGCAAGTAAACCAGAAAGCTACAGACCAATCAGCCTAACCAGCTATATTGGAAAACTACTATAAAAAATCATTAGTTCAATACTTTTGGCAGATCTCGAACTGACATCAAAATTACCTGAAATACAAAATGGATTCCGGAAAAAAGACCAACAACCTACCATCTATTAAGACTTACAGAAACCATAGTAGACAGTTTTAACCGAAACTAATGCACTGTTGCTAGTTTCTCGATGTTGAGAAAACATTCGACACTGTATGGCACAATGGTCTAAAACATCGAATGTCACAAATAAAACTACCGTTCGCTGGTTCTTCAAGTTTCTGGACAACAGGAAAGCTAGAATTAATGTCTCGCGCACCTTATCGGAGTACTTTACCCCGGAGACAGGTGTCCCACAAGGAGGGATTGTTAGCCCTATTTTATTCATCATTTATGTGAGTGGAACGACATCATGTGATCTAAATTCCTGCTTCTGCTCCCAGTTTGATGATGATGTGGCTAACTGGAAGAGTTCATATACTCCAACCATAACAGAAATAAATTTACAACCACGATTAAATGAAATAGAAAACTACTATAACAAATAGAGAATCAAGATAAACGCCCCGAAAACTCAAATCATATTATTCACAAGTTAAAAAAAAACCAGAGCAAACAGCCCCAAAAATTATACCTTTACGAAATTCTTCTCCAGGTAGCCACATCACCCAAATTCCTGGGTCTAACCTACGACTCTAAATTAAATTGGACTTAACACATAAATGAAAATAGCAACAAAATCTGGCAAAGAGTAAATTACGTACGACCTTTGACTGGGCAACAACAGGGGCGCTAAAACCGAAAACATACTTAAAATCTATAAAACTTACATACGTCTAGTATGTACATACCTACCCAGTATGATTAAATGTAACCGAATCACACATACAAAAGTTACAGACAATACAAAATTCAATAATCACTAAAGCACACAGAGTTCCTAGATACACAAACACAACCTTCTTACATAATTACACAAACATCCTCATGTTGTCAAACAAACATCAAAATAGATCTATAGATTACTTCTTAACAGAAACGAATCAACACAGACGCTGAAAAACGTTATCATATATGAAGAAAATAGGCTTAAGCACCCCTCACCACTACACCTAGTAAACTCTCATGTAATCTATGGCCACCTACTACTGGACAAACCGGTAACTAGATATAGTGTTACTTTTATTTTAAATGGGTTTATTTATGTAAAAATTAGATTAGTGCTGTGTGTTGTACATCGATATGTAAGGAACTGTTTATGTTAATAAAACTTAATGTTGACAATGATCGAAAAAAAGAGAAGTTTATATCAGAAACTCGACGTTATACATTCATGTACATGGCCTGAAAAGGATCACTCGCGTGTGTGAAAGAACTATTGCTATGCGCATGTATTGACTACATGATGTAAGCAAGGTCGAGATGTCTGCTTAAGGACTCTGTCTGGTAAACTCGGGATGTTTGCGTATGTATGTTGGAATTTTGAGTTTAGAGATTTCGATCTATTTTGATCTTGATAGGGATCTGGATCTTTTTCGGGATCTGGGTGGTCCGGTGCTATTGGTCGTTGTTTGATCACGTATACACTGAACCTCTACATCCTTCTTTGGCTGGAGGATCAGGTATACCCTGAACCTCTACCTCCCTCCTTGGCTGGAGGATCAGGTACACCCTGAACCTCCTCCTCCCTCCTTGGCTGGAGGATCAGGTACACCCTGAACCTCTACCTCCCTGCTTGACTATTGATTTGGTTCTTGAGTGTTGAATGAAGACCACATTAATTCTTCAAGAGAATACGGTCCGGTAACTAGGAAAACCCGTTGGGCAAGTTTATTAAGGACTCTGACAAATTCAAGATCTTTGCTTAAGGACTCTGTTTGGAAATGAGTTGATAATATCCACTACCAGATATATCGTACATTATAAATGAGTTGATAATATCCACTACCAGATATATCGTACATTATAAACGAGTTGATAATATCCACTACCAGATATATCGTACATTATAAACGAGTTGATAATATCCACTACCAGATATATCGTACATTATAAATGAGTTGATAATATCCACTACCAGATATATGGTACATTATGATGATACTTCTAAGTAACTCTCCCCTATTTACATGTGTACTAGATTTAATACCAGGACACCTACTGCTAGATAACTTACGGCATTTGATCATCAACTACTTTAGTACTTAAAAAAAAATAGAATTTATGTATGAATACAATCTTAGAAGACTGTCTGTGTAAATTTGGGCGAGTGTGAAGGAACGTTTTTGCGAGTTAAAGACTTTACACACACAACCAAACTAGGAAAATTCGCAAAACTCGAATACTTGGAACCTTATCCATGGACATGGTCACAGAAAAGGGTCTGAGTGTATGTAAAACATAGCGTTGTCGTGGAAACTGATCTTCTCTGGTCAAAGGACTCAAACACTGCCCAAAAACAACGGTTCGAAACCTCTAGTAGGCCAATAAAGAAATATGTGATTGACATTATTATCCATCTTATTTTGATGTAATATCACAGATCAGAATTGTTATTCAATAGTATTAGAAGAAGGAAATAAAACTATTGTAGTTTCATTTAAGGCGCTTTCGTTGTTTTTCAATAGTATTAGAAGAAGGAAATAAAACTATTGTAGTTTCATTTAAGGCGCTTTCGTTGTTTTTCAA
>NW_013666770.1:5896-21850 GCF_000517525.1 Limulus polyphemus
ACCAATCAATCATGATATGAGTACATTCTCACACTTAAGATAGCGGACACAGGTTTTACTTTTTGGTTACCAATCAATCATGATATGAGTACATTCTCACACTTAAGATAGCGGACACAGGTTTTACTTTTTGGTTACCAATCAATCATGATATGGGTACATTCTCACACTTAAGATAGCGGACATAGGTTTTACTTTTTGGTTGTCAATCAATCATGATATGGGTACATTCTCACACTTAAGATAGCGGACATAGGTTTTACTTTTTGGTTACCAATCAATCATGATATGGGTACATGCTCACACTTAAGATGTTTAAACAATCACTTCATATGATCAGTCTATTTCACAAATGTTTGCAAATGAAATGTTTTACAAATGTGTGTGTAGGGGGAGCTCGAATAAAGTGACTAGTCGGTGATTATTTCAGCTCACCATGGATTTTATAATAATCAAGTAGAATGTATACATTACTATAAAACTTAAAGTAATCAGTTCTGCGAATTTAAAGTCCATAAAAGTTGTTTTGGTTTTAATAACGGATTTTCCATATTTCAGCTACGCAGTTTTTGAAAATATTATTCCTTAATTTTTTATCACGTAAGGATTTTTTATAAATCGGGATGGAAAAACAAACTTTTACTTAGATCAAATTATTATTTCTTTTACCACAATGAATATTATTGTTATGTTTGGGTTTTAGAACGATCGATAAGAGTCTCACGTCGCGATTGGTCTAGAGAAATCTATAGCCAGTGGTTGTCAACATTTTAAGCATAACAAAATGTGACCCGATTTCAATGAAAATGATTCACTTATGTAAAAGTACATATGACGTTTTGTGAAAAATCTGTACGTGATGGAAAAAAAATGGATATCATTTTCGGATTCAGCGTACAAAAATTACTGTAGATCATGTAAAAAGTTCGAGACAATAAAACCATCGCAGGCCTGTGTTATTAGATAACATAAATATATTTACCTTACGTTTATCTGTTTTCTGTTTATATTTAAGGTTTGCGTTTATGGCGCCATCTGAAATTCATCTTTCGCATTACTAAGCGATTCGTAAACTGTTTAAGTAACTCAGCGTACATGATATTTTATCTTTTGTTAAAACTTCGTGACAGCACTCCGAAATATCGTTTAATTGTGAATATCACATTGTATTATTGAAATATAATTCATAGGTTTTTCTTATTTGAAACCGCTATTGTGCCATTTTGAGAATGAATTTTTATTTAAGCATCGATGTGCTGTTGCAAGAATTCATCTTTGCAAATAGTGGTGGACGATGAAATAATGTATGTTGTTGTTATTTGTTATTAAGCACAAAACTACACAAAGGGACATCTGTGCTCTGCCCACCACGAGTATCGAAACCAGGTTTCCAGTGGTATAAGTCCACAAACATACCGCTGTGTCACTGTGAAATAATATATGAGCTACAATCATAGTATAGTACTAATAGATGTTGTGAAACAGATAACAATAGAAACAAATGAACATGATTTAGAACCAACATTAAAAAGTTTTTTTTACTATTTTTATACACACATATATACCTATATCAAGGATGATACCGGACATTTCGAGATAAATTGCACCGGGAATGTATTTTCATCCGATATAATAAGAAACTCCAAATAACACATTAATAACACAATAAGTAATTGACTTTTCCTAGCCTGATGTCGTTTTCATTGTTATTATTTTACCAGAAAAAATCGGAGCTTGCACAAAAGCAAACTTAACAAGAATCCACAAAACATTCATTTACTAAATTGTGCTCAGTCTACAAAAAACAAAAACTCAATTTACTAAATCGTGCTTAGCTTACAAATAAACTTCATTTATAAATTCGTGTTTAGTCCACAAAACATTCATTTACTAAACTGTGCCCAGTCTACAAAAAAAAAACTCAATTTATTAAATCGTGCTTAGCTTACAAATAAACTTGATTTACGAAATTATGCTTAGTCTAGAAAAATCTTGTACCAGTTATTGACAGTTTTGTCAATTACAACTTTTAATTTGAGAAACAGTTTATAATGTTTATTGTTAAATATATGAATACTGTAAGATAATGACGTTTAAGTTTCATAAAAAAAAATGTTTAATTAAAAATAGAATCTTCTAACGTATTACAAATTGTACAAAATCTAAATGTCTGAGATTATGTTTTATATAGATGGAGGAACGTTATAAAGATCATAAATTTATCTAAGTACTCTGTATGGTTAGAGTAAATATAAGATAAATCTAGTTATTGAACAATGTTAGGGTTAACTGAAAAAAATCAGACAAATAAGATAATTATCTTGGCCATAGAGACTACTGAAATAATGTCATTGAGGTAGAATTCTGAGGAACGTTCATATTGTTAGACATATAAAAATAATACTTCACAATAACGAGGTTCGTATACTGAGCTACTGATAGACTTTTAACATAAACACAACTTTGTTAAGTGGAAACTAAATAAAAAAGACTGAAAACTTATATGTGTTCAGAAACTGGAGATATATCATAGGTCCAATTACATTTAATGAACGTTAACTTAAACACATTTGGCAGTTGTACACAGTAATTAACTAATCACTGTTTCACAATACATGACTCATGAGATGTGTTGAAACAACATTTAACTGGACCTGAAATAAGACTTACATCCTTAATGAACACTTCCACGTGTTGTAATAGTTTTAAACGTTTTCATGACTGAAACAGTAACTTAGAAGCTAATAAGTTTGGGCATTTGAAATATAGGGTGGGGGCAAAAGTAATTATAGAGTTGTTTCATTTAGAATTTGAAACAAGTAATGATTTAACTTATTTGAATTATACGTTGTTAGCTGATGTATATAAATCAATAAAATGAAGAAATCAAACAGATTTAAAACCAGGACAATGGCAGACCAATTATTCCCCAATCAATGTTAATTATAGTTTTTGTCCAGATCAAAGATTAAACCTGGAAAATATTGCCCCAAAATTTAAATTTTGTGTTGTTGAAACAGTGACACATCCTCATCCATTTAAATAATATATTGCAAAAAAGAAGCAAAGAAAAAACATGGAAAATATTGCACCAAGATATAACTGTATAAAGGAAGAGGGGACCAAACCAATGAAAGAAGGTTGTGCTGCCACTTTGTTGCCTGGCTTATGGAATGTATAGATCCTGGACTTTCTAGTGGTAAGACAACAGCAATGTTTACCAGATTTTTTTTTTATGAAATAACAATAATTCATCTTTTGTTGATCTTACAATGAGCACCAAAACCTTAGGATATAGTAGCACAGGCGGAGGGATATAAATATTTGTTGCCATATCATTCATAATATCAAAAACGTTGGTCATGAGCCTCAATATATATATACTATCAATCTTTCACTTCTACATGAGCCTCCATATTTACGACCAAAGAGCGTCGAGAATTCTTCCAGTTCGACATCATTCTCCATATCTATTACAATGGAAATAGGGAGATCTCTTCCAGTTATACAGGAACCTTCTAATCCATCATGTATTTCATGTTTACCTTTTCTTTCGTGACACGCACTTCCAAATATATATCACAACTTAAACCAAAAAAAGTGTCTTTTCAAGTTTCATTCCTAGCCATTGGTGAGCGATAAGGCAGACAGACAGATATACTAGGGATGACATAATAGCTGGATGCATGATAGCAAATCTCATCCAATTTTCAATTTGTTAGAAGCATGAACTGTTATAGTCATTTTCACACACTAAATGAAAGGCTCTCCATTTGTTTAGGAGTTAGCGCCGAATCTCACCATTGAATATAACATCCAGCCCTATTTCCCGAATCTCACCTGTGAATGTAACATCCAGCCCTATTTGCCGAATCTCACCTGTGAATGTAACATCCAGCCCATATTTGCCAAATATCACTTTTGAATGTAACATCATCCCTATTTGCCGAATCTCACCATTGCATGTGACATCCAGCCCCTACTTACACGAACATCAGCTCACCTCGGACTCCTCGCTGGATACTGACAAAGGTACTTTCTCACGTTACCTTCCTTTAATATATTAAATTCATGTTCCGTCGTATCTGTATTTTTCTAAACACTGATTACAGCTGTAAAATATTTAGTGTACCATAAGTGTCTGTTTTGTGCATAATCCAGATTTTTTTGTGCCTCAAAATAAATAAAAATATCTATAAATATTGAAAAAAAATGGTTTGTGTTTATAAGATAATTTAATTACAATGTTATTGAAGAAGTGGTAGTAATTATACGTATTACCCAAATTTTTCAACATTTACTGTGACGAAAAAATATACTATTATTTTTACCGTAAACTCACTACTGAAGTTTCATATGATTACACATTTTGTTGATATTACATATAAGTCTGAAGACGATTTTATAGAAGTTATAATCTGGATCTGTAGCTATTGGAAATGTACATTAAAACCGAACTTGATTATTTGTACCATAAATTTATATACGTTATAAATTTAAAATATAATGACTTTAATGGTTTCGATATCGTCCCTTCAAGCAATACCGTATTTAGGATGAAATTAGGCTACAGTTTTGTTCTATATTTCGAGCCAAGTCTATCGATTAAAAACATGTGTTTATAATATAGTTATCGTTTTAACTTTGATGTAACTTTTTTGTTGTTAATAATTGTTCAACGTGTATTGCAAACACGAATTTATAAATGAAGTTTATTTGTAAGCTAAGCACGATTTAGTAAATTGAGTGTTTAAGCGTGACTTTACCATAAAATATCAGTTTTGATATTTCTACTTTGCTATCAAAACGATCAAGAGTATTTTTTCACTTTGGGAAATGCTATTATAACATAGTTATTTCTCCTTTACTGATACATCACGTGACATATAAAAACTACTTAAACTAATCTCCACGAGCCCAGCTCTGCAAGAGTATTCTAACAGTGAAAGATCAACAGTTGTTTAAAGACAAGTATTGTCTACTACTGTTGTATCTTATAGGCCAAGAGACATGATAGTAAAAAAAATCACAAAACAACAACAAACTAGACGGGCACATACTTCCACCACGCAGGATTGATTAAATTCGACTCTGAAAAATTACGAAAATGTGTCCGTATGTCGGTCATAATCAACACACTTCGACCACTTTTGGTAGCATAATGAGAAATAATATTCTACGTAAGTCCACCAAATTTCATTAAAATCGGATCTTTCTTGACTGAGTTATAGAGCAAAAATAGTGTGAAAAATCTGTCATCATGTTGACAGATAGGGATTTTTTTTTTACTTTCGTGACCTTGCTGTGACATTGATATTTGACCTTGGCCCTCCTAAGACTAATAACTTCTAAGTTCGGTCATAGTCCAAATTTATACCAACTTTTGTCTAAATCCATTCAGCCCTTTTCAAGAAATCTTGCTGACAAACACACACACAGGGTGGAAACATAACCTCAGTCCATCTTCTGTGGCGGAGTTAAAAGCGCAAGATGATAATGATTCTTCTTCTTTTTCTTTATGTTGCTAAAAGTGTTTTGTTTTCGTTTGTTGCCAGTATAAACAACTAGGGGAATAATCTTTATATATGATAAATCATCATACGTCACAGTAAGTCAGCCTTTAGCTAGTATACAAAGAAATTACTATTTCATCATATATAATTCATGACAACAATAAATGATTAACTTAATGTCCTAATTTTATATTGGTTCTTACTGACGGCTGTAATTTAGCTTTCATATTTATAGTGTAAGTTTTTTCTTGAAGTTTATCAACCAAAAGAGCACCAAGACTGTGGGTTTTACGGCTACATAACTTTGGCACGAGAAGATGTGTGCATATACGAATACCCAAATTTAAACAAAAGAAATACATAGATCGGATGTAATATTACACCCAAGGGTTCCATACAGTTTTGTAGATACAACAGAGACACTTAAATTGCAACGTTAAAACTGAAAAAGAACAGATAAAGAGAAAGAAACGTTTACTTAACTCGATACGTTATCCGACTCACGTATGCAGAAAAAAATAAGGGGATTTTTGAATTCAAGACGTATCCACATCATGGCAACATTCGACCAGGCAACATTCGACCACACACAATGTATATATTCATACACTGTATACGTATATATTAAAGGGAAAATACATAAAATCACCGAAGTAAGAGTTTTATTATAAATACGTACTTTCTCGCCCTTTAATTAAAGGTGCGTTTTTGAAATATGAACAATGTGTTGAAATGGATATAATGTTTACTTTAAAATATAAAGAAAAAACCGACACAATACTATCTTTCGTAGACGAAAAAACAGAAGAAAATACGTGTGTGTGTACAAAAACGAGAAGCTATCTAGATGAAAGCGGTGCTAATGTGAATTTTCTATTTGTCAATTTTTTTTTGGTTAACGTGTAAGATTGCTCTTATATGACAATTCAATTAATTAAAAGCACATTTTTGATCAAAGTAAATACTTAAACATGTAAAAATTTTTCCTCACTATACAAATTATTCTGTATGTTTATGGGGTTTTAAGCCAGGTTTTAGGTTTAATGTATGATGTATAACACTAAAGATGCCCCCCCCCCTAGTGGCACAGCGATATGTCTGCGGACTTCCAGCCTTATAGACCGGGTTTCGATACCCGTGGTGGGCAGAGCACACATAGCCCATCGTATAGCTTTGTGCTTAATTACAAAGTTACAAAGAATACTTTGTATATAAAGTCATTTTTATTTTGAAAGATTCTTATCCTAGGGTAGCAACAGCTAACCAGACACAAACTGAAGATCGCACGTTTTATTCAGGAACATTTCAAGATGCATGGCCAGGTGGTTAGGACGCTCGACTCGCAATCTGCGGGTCGCGGGTTCGAATCTCCATCCCACCAAACATGCTCGCCTTTTCAGCTGTGGGGGCGTTATAATGTGACGGTCAATCCCACTATTCGTTGGTAAAAGAGTAGCTCAAGAGTTGGCGGTGGGCGGTGATGACTAGCTGCCTTCCCTCTAGTCTTACACTGCTAAATTAGGGACGGCTAGCGCAGATAGCCCTCGTGTAGCTTTGCGCGAAATTCAAAACAAACAAACAAACAAACTTTCGAGATGGTACAGAATGTTTCAAAACAATATTACTTATCATAATACAATCACTTTTCTAGCAAACTAGCATTGCTTACATTTCTCTCCTTTCTCTCTTACAGCAGTAAGTTTACGTACTTAAACGTTACAATCCGGGGTTCAATTCTCCGCCTTGGACAGGTCAAAAAACCCAATGTGGCTTTGCTCTGAAACAAGTATACAAATATAAGGGTACAAATATTACAAGAATTAATCAGAACCAGCCAGAATACATTACTTAGAAATAGGTGCATATCGTGATTAATAGAATATATATATCGAACACCTTCTATTACAGTTTTTAAAACACCCTGTAATACGTCCAAACTCTATATAATTAAGCTTAGGATTCTTGAAAACGAGGTCTCTCCTCATCCCACACGCGATTAAATGTGAAAGTAGGGTCTCTATTCATCTCGCACGTGATTAAATGTGAAAGTAGGGTCTCTATTCATCTCGCACGTGATTAAATGTGAAAGTAGGGTCTCTATTCATCTCGCACGTGATTAAATGTGAAAGTAGGGTCTCTATTCATCTCGCACGTGATTAAATGTGAAAGTAGGGTCTCTATTCATCTCGCACGTGATTAAATGTGAAAATGGAAGATTTTGCACGAAAGAAAAAAGACTGCATAAAGAGCGAAAGTAAAATAACCTGAAAATGCAAGACGTTTTTAGGAGAAGTAAATATATATGTATATATTACAAGGACGACGTTGTGCACGCCAAGGAAGGGAATTCGGTATCGACAGGATTTCACTTGGCCGCTTTATTAAGTTAAATTGAATTTAAGCAGAAAGACATTTCTTTAATTAATGAAATATTATAGATTTTGTGAATAACAGAGAAGCGTTTCTCCAGTTGACTTATAACCACAGTAAATTATTGTTCTTGGCATGTTTTACAGTATTATGATATTATTATTAAGAATAGCGGATTACTTAAGTCACATCCAATTCCATTTAATTAAAGTAAGTTACTCTCATACATACATACATATATAACAAAGTTAACCATTCACTTGTCTATTACTGGATACATTTTAATTATTGTACCCCGAACCCCTTTTATAAGCCCAAATGTTAATATATGATTAATTAATGAACTGAGTGTAAATTATTATACCAATGGTAAATGGTGATAAACAATCCTGAGATATGAACTTGAACCCCGAACCCCCTTTTATAAGCACAAATGTTAATATATGATTCATTAATGAACTGAGTGTAAATTATTGTACCAAGGGTAAATGGTGCTAAACAATCCTGAGATATGAACTTGAACCCCGAACCCCTTTTATAAGCCCAAATGTTAATATATGATTAATTAATGAACCGAGTGTCTTATATTTTTTAATCATAAAAGGGGCATTGGACAAATAAAGCTAACTTTCGTGACTAATTTTATTTGTGACCTAAAGTCAGAAAGAAACTAACACTTTTCAGCTAGAACTTGACTACTATACTCCTAGTCTTAGCTCAAACGTTAATATATGCTTACTTAATGAACCGAATGATTTAAAAGTTTTAATCAGAAAATGGGCTTTGAATACTTAGAAGTGACTAATTTTGTGTGATCTAAAGCCAAAGGAAACTAACAATTTTCAACCATCCAATGCTAATGATCGTAGATCATCAAGAACCTGCAGGTTTGTTGTTTGTTTGAAGTTAAGCACAAAGCTACACAATGGGCTATCTGTGCTCTGCTAACCACGGGTATAGAAACCCGGATTCTAGCGTTGTAAGTCCGCAGACATACCGCTGTGCCACTGGGGGGAGGACAGAGCCTGCAGGACTTGTGGACTGGAGGGATGAACAACTTACTAAAGGACTTAAAGAACCATTTGGATGTTTGTGATAGGAGGATGCTGTTTAACAAGGAAAGGAAAAGAAGAAACTTTGTAATTTGCAGAAAATCTCACGAGAAGTAACTCCATCATTTCTTTTCTTTTTCGTTACTTTTTTCCAGATGCTTCAAAAGCAAAAGTTTCAGATTGATCAGTTATTGCCTTTATTTTCATTCTAGGTAATTGGTGCAAAACTCAACTGTCAGGCCAAATCCTGAGAGGTAAAAAAAATTAAAAACAATAGGAAAAACGTTTTGAGAAGTACACAAAGTATATATATTTAGGTTTGATTTTTATTGAACTAGAACATAAAAAAAACATTTTACGTAGACGTTGCTGTTTTTGATATTTAGATAACATAACTATATCTAACCACTTTGATTTTCATGAGGCTGATATCAGAATTTAGAGTTGAGGAAAGTTTAGTAGCTCAAGACATCAGAAACGAGTTATACTTAAGATATCTGAGCCAGACACTTCATTTCTTATGTTTCTCAAAGGCTATTTATTTATTTATTTATTTTTGAGTTTCGCGCATAGCTACACGAGGGCTATCTGCGCTAGTCGTCCATAATTTAGCAGTGTAAGACTAGAGGGAAGGCAGCTATTCATCACCACCCACCGCCAACTCTTGGGCTACTATTTTACCAACGAATAGTGTGATTGACCGTACCATTATAACGCTCCCATGGCTGAAAAGGCGAGCATGTTTGGTTGGACGGGGATTCTAACCCGCGACCCTCAGATTGTGCCCTAACCACCTGGCCATGCCGGGCTAGCTGTTTATTGTTATTTCATTGCAGAATTAGAACACACCATTGCCAAGATTATGGAAAAATTAAATCATTCAATATCATTATGTTTTAAAATGTATCATTATTATATCTTAGTTTTATTTTTGTTATACTGTAATTGCTACCAATTTATTCAAATAAGCTTTACTCCAAAACAATGGCTGTCTGAAGATTTACGAAGATACAGACATATATATATTTTTCAGGAATTTTCAAACACTCTGTGTAATTGGCTTAAATTAAATAGTTAAAATAATGCACTCGAAATAACTATCTTTCTTGTCCCCTACTTCTTTACTAAAACAACTATGAATATAGAAGATTCTGGATCGCGTTGCCGTTTTACTCACTTAGATTCTGCAGTAATTCCATTGCCCTTAATTTCATTCGAAACGTTTCTAACGTGTTCGCGTCCGGTCCTCGTCGGCCTTATAACGTCAAAGACTTAAAAATTTGAATGCGTGACAAACGTTAATCCTCGTTAATCCTACATATATATATATATATATATATATATATTATCGACAAATCGCATCCTTGCCCATTCTTTAAACTGGTTAAAATCACGTCGTGTTTGTTATTTTTAAATCTTTTTTTCTTTACGCTGGCAATGGGCGTGAGTGCCAAAACCTGAAAACGCTGAGATTATAAATGAATATTCTACAGTTGTTTTCGTGTTTTTTGTTGTTGTTTTTTTACATGTAAAAATGACTCCAGGATTCGTACCATTGATCGTTAGATAAGAATAATTACGCCAAATTTACGGACTTTCCACGCTAAAATTCAGGGTACGATTCCCCTTGTTGGACATAATAGATAGCATATTGATATTCTTGAAACTGAGTCGCTCAAGCTAAAGTAAAATTATTTAAATTGTAACATTTTTTAAATATACATGTACAAACACTTGAAACTGATCATGCAGCCAGGTGCCACTGTAATGTAATAGTTACATATGTTAAGGAAGAAGAAGTCCTTACTTTTTCTGTCACCATTTGTTTCTTTAAAACGCAAATGACTGGTAAACCTATTAGCATAGCTGCCTAAGTGACTAATAATTCTACGTCACATTTACGGATTTTCATACATTTACACTTAAATATACGTGTATTATATCTCAATTATACATGCGTATTCAATTGAGCGAGATTTCACTAATTTTAATATGAAACTAAACGCTCTTATACGTTACAGTGTTAAAGATGAACGCCATCTTTAGGCATATAAAAGCACTAAAGAGTAAGAGATGAAACAATTTTTCAAAGTAAAGCTGGTGTTAAACAGTATTAATTGGTCTTTTTATAAGTTTCAAACAAATTATTTCAAGGATTTAAAATTATTAAAAGGAATTTCTACTAATTAATTAAATTTATCTCTGCGTACGCGTGTGATGTACAAAGGGTTCATCATGCGTAATAAAAACGTGTTAATGACAGAATACCCACATATATTTGTACATTTGATTTGCTTAAACATAGTCTTGAAACCTGAGATCCAAGTACAGTTGATATGAAGTTAGGTATATGGAGCATCGGTTGGAGATGAGAGAGATAAGATAGCGGCCAGTTCTTGGTCAGTCTAGAAGAGTTTAGAGGACTGCAGCATTCTAAGTCATTAGAAAATGAATGGGGAGAGCGGTCGCCTTTCTTGTTCAGCTGGTGTGGAGATTATAAGATATTTACGACTATGAACCGTTATAATTTGCTATAAGGAAGACAGTTGTGCAAGGTAAGAAAGACAAGGAACTGGTCACCGTGAGTTTGAGAAACGAATATAAAAGACAGGAGTTCAACGAAAAAGAGGAGATCAGGAGATGCGAGAGAGAGAGCGAATGAATAAACCGTGAGAAGCTAAGGAAGAATGTAATATGCTACCAGTAAGAACCAAAATCGAGTTCTAAGGCTATATGTTATTGATCATAATAATAAACAGAATTTTGTTATACTTAGATTGGTATGAATCAATTCCTGATAGGAATAAGAACACACTAAATAAAGTAGATGGATAAGAAGGAAAAGCAAAGAGCGAGTAAAGCACAATCATAACAAAGTGGTGTCGAAGAGATTCCAACAAAGTAGAGGGCTTGAGGAGTTGTTTGAAAATGTTTAGCCAAAGTTAGCCTTGACGGTTTTTGCGGAAAATTACATTATCGGCTAGTATTTTTCGATCATAACTATCACACTGAGCATGACTGATCATTAAGGAAGTAGTTATAAAAGTGACAAGGGATTTGAATGTTGGTTTTTTAAAGTGCCATTAATCCTCAATACCGAAGTATAATGTTGATATTTGGAACAGAATATGCAGTACATAGTGCAAGAGAATAGCTATGTAACAGAGATCATATGGTATGTAAAATATTAATTTAGGCCCAAATTAACTGCATAGTGGACTGAAAGGGTATCTCTGAACTCTTGCCCCTCCAGTGACACAGCGCTATGTCTTCAGACATATAACGGTAGAAACCGGATTTCGATACCCGTGATGGGCAGAGCACAGATAGCTCATTGTGTAGCTTTGCGATTAATTACAAACAAACTCTCAAATCTTTAACAAAAGAGTGAAAATGTAGAACATGGAAACACCTGATACAGAGGAAATGTAAATTTTGTGAAAGATATATAGTTCCACGTAAAACACAAACTTCCTGGTATTCAACTGGGTGAAATTGAAACATTTCAAAAGTTGTTTCAAAAACCAGTGTAGTGTCGTGCTGTACAGACACCAAACTTATTCAAGTTTCAGCAGAATAGTGTCGTGCTATATAAAACCACATCTTACAACAGGCAATAAGAACGCTTCTTTGCAGAAGATTAAACTTGAAGTAACAAAAGAAAAAGTTGTAGTTGAGAAACTAGAAGAGTGGAAACTACGAATAGTGATTCGACACAAAAATACTTAAAACTGTCAAGATAAATAATTGACAATGACAGGTGCGGCCAATCCACTTCAGACGTGATGATGATAAGAGTAAAAGAAAAATGATAAGTTTCATGTTAGCCTATAAGATAAGTTTCATGTTAGCCTATTGATCAAGAGATGCAACAACATTAACATTTATGACTTCATATTTTTATTACATTTTTCCATATTTTTTCTCGCAGGCATGTTTAATTCTTTAGAAAAAAAAACAGCTGTAAAAAGTGAAAACTAAGTAGGTCCTGTATCCCAATTTTATTCTGTAGTTTTAGTTGTATTAACTTGCGTAACAACCTACATTCTAAAATATATTCAAGTGTGGGCCTGACAAGAGCTGCAGTTATTGGATGACTATAGGACAAATGGGGTAAGATAAACTAGATGAAAATAAACAGATTAACAGTTTTGCAAGCTGAGCCTTTTAAAACCTCCTTTATATGTGTATGTGTGTGTGTGTGTGTGAGGGGGTAAACGTCATTTTTTCTTCTTCTGATGAGTGGAACGCTTATTAGTCATGGCCGTTATTTTTTAAACTTAGCAAGCTCTACCATGTGCTAGTTTTTAAAACAATAAGTTTTTGAAATTTGTTATTGTTACGATGTCGTATTTTTGTAAAACTTATTTATGAGGCGTTGCAGGTGTATCACCTGATGAATGACGTGTAACTAACGGGTTTTAGCACCCGTGCTCTCTGTAACGTTTATATATATATATAAAGTCTCATGTTTCCGTTATTGAGGAGGGAAAGAAGTTGTTTTTTTAGAAGTTTGGTTTAGTTTAATTTGAGTGGCCATTTCAGACAGAGATTTCTGTATCTAACTTGAAAGAGTTTTTAAACCTATATATTAATCGCTAGGTTTTTGTTATAGGCTATCATTAGCTCTTTGTTTACGACTCTAAAAAGTTTTGTAAATTTAAGAATTAGTCTTGACTTTTGTACATTTTATAAGCAGTGTGCTATTTGAGAATTATTGAAAACCGATTTTCAAAATATCTACAAGTTTTGGTGCAGTTGACATTGGAACATTGAACTTTTTGTAACAGTACATCTAGTGTGAATTGGAACTTTGAATTTACAACCTCAAGCTGAATTTCGACATAATACGTTTTGAAATGATCACGTTGAATTGGAGAGACAGTTCCTACGTGGATCTACCAAGAAAGAGGGATTTTTTTTTTGTATTGTACCCTTTTGTAAATTATTGTATATACGTTAATATTTGATGATTTATTTTATTTTATAACATATAATATATGTTTAAAACTACAAAATTGCAAAGTTGTAATGTTTGTTTTTACGTATTATACAGTACGGTAATACGGAATAGTAACTATTATTACAACCTTTCTTCTGGATGTCATCTTAACCCTCCATTTTTGGGATTTTAACATTAAGCTAATAGTGTAGCTCCCGCCATCTAGTAGTGATTCATGTAAGTATAAATAATATTTGTAGAATATAAAATGTGTTGTTATTAGGAAAATTTAAGTACAAATTCGATACTTTTTATACTGTATAGTTTGTTCTTTCAACTGCAGTTTTCCAATTAGTTTAATTCAATATGGATGTTGCTTAAAAGAATTGAAGCCCCTACGTAACACCCAAGCACTTCAGGCCGTTGCACTATTATATGCTATACCTAACTTTTGCTCAGTATTCTACAGTTTTGAATGTAACTGAAAAACAATTTTCATTTGTTGACCTTACAATGGTTCAGAATCATTCACGTAGGTTTTAAGCCTTACCCCTTGTATCGTTTTTATATCATATTGTGAAATATGGGTATACATTCTACGACTTCCGTAAGCTGTTTCATATGCGAAATTATTTACAGGTGTATAGTATAACTTCGTAAAAACATCTTAAACAGTAAATTAAGGTTAGTTTCAACACGACTCACATTTAACAAGGATGCCAATGCCTTCTGACTTAACGTTCTAGTATCAAAAATAAAGCCTATATGGGTTTGGTTGACATTTACTGTGGCTGAATTTTCGTTTGAATCATACTTCATAACTTATCTTTGTGAATTAATGAGACAAGAATAAGAGACGGCTATTATCTAATAGGTTTAGAAATACAACCAATCACATTTTAATTCATAAATAAATCCCTAATATGCAGTATTTTTCGATCTACGTTTTCCCAAATAATTGGGTGAGCATAGTGGTGAAATAATGTGAGTTTTAGCTCAGTTTAACAATTCTGTTTAGAGCAAAGTCGAAGATAATATGGAACTTTTTAAGCAGAGGAGAAACAAATAGATCACCCAATCCTTATAGTTTGGGGATCTAAATCCTCTTTCTACTAGATGAATTATCAAAAGTTGCTGTAAAAATGTATTTTAAATTAGATCAAAGCCTGTTTAAACAATTCTATAGTATTGTGTATTCTGTACATTATTTTCGCTCATTTGCTATTACATAGTTGTAGTTTCACGTAATTAAAAGTACCGTGTCTGCTATAATGTTCAGGTTTAGCCACAACAATACTATAAAATTACATACATTAGCTTAGACAGTATTTATCTAATATATTTTAACACTTCACTGTGTCAACTTTGTTATCATTCGGTCATGAATCATTGGCGCTTGTGTAAAAGTTAAAATCAAACAAATAAACACAACGTTTATCGATATATAATTAAAATATTTTCTTTAAGTCTCAATACAAATGTTTTAATTGTGCATTGATAAACACTGAATTTTATTTGTTTATTTGAATTTGTTATCGTTGTTTATGCTTATTGCTTAGTTATAAATATACCGAAATCCCATAGATTTCACACCAGCGATAAGTCCGTAGTCTACAAAAAACAAACAAATTCATTCCAACTACACCCTCTCATATGAAAATGAAACAACACAACTACGTAAGTAATTGTTTCTTATTTTCCTATCACTTCAATTCGCTGAAATGGGTGTGTGCCACACAACTATTTGAAAATACAAGTGAATACACGAAAGTGTCTTAAATGAAACTACAATAGTTTTATTTCCTTCTTCTAATGCTATTGAATAACAACGAAAGTGTCTTAAATGAAACTACAATAGTTTTATTTCCTTCTTCTAATGCTATTGAATAACAACGAAAGCGCCTTAAATGAAACTACAATAGTTTTATTTCCTTCTTCTAATACTATTGAATAACAACGAAAGCGCCTTAAATGAAACTACAATAGTTTTATTTCCTTCTTCTGATACTATTGAATAACAACGAAAGCGCCTTAAATGAAACTACAATAGTTTTATTTCCTTCTTCTGATACTATTG
>NW_013666770.1:22686-24538 GCF_000517525.1 Limulus polyphemus
CAAAAAGTAAAACCTGTGTCTACTATCTTAAGTGTGAGAATGTACTCATATCATGATTAGTTGACAACCAAAAAGTAAAACATGCGTCTACTAGCAGCTAGCCGAAAGATAAAATAATTGGATAAACTTGTCAGGTGTAACAGATGTAAGACTGTTCCCTATTGACTTGATAAATTGAGAGAATTTGGTTGTGGCTAACCGTTCCATGCAGAAACAAAAACTGTCAAAGTGCAACCAACAACCGGTTTGAAAACTGCTTATCTTATATGCAAACGAAGATGCACGGTTTTAGTGGAGCTTAAAGCACAAACCGTGAATAATAAATTACTAGAAGCGCGTGATCTGGCTCGAAGAATGAAATTTAATCTTTTCTGTGAAAAATATGCAAAGAGAAGGCACTTGGCCATGTTTTATGACGTTACTCTGATTTTGCTGGTCTTGGAAAGTTATATAATGTTGTGAGGAATACTCTTGTGCTAGAATTTGGGCCTTTGTTTCCGTCGGAGAAGAACAATCAGCGTGTGTTCAATTGTTGTTATACATTCTGTCCGCTTCACAAAATATCTCCAAATGTAATAGTACAACAAGAATGTACTGCGCATGTCTGAGTTTGTTCCAATGAGCATGACTGCCATATAACCATTAGAAGCCATTAACTGAACATCTTTGAGATGAGCTCGTGACAATTTACGAATGAATTACAAACCTAAAGTTTCTACAAATAGGTCACTGTTGAAAACAGTACCTTTTCAGCAGCTTGCGATGTCTATTTTGTGCTGTGTTCGGGATATCATACGATGCTTAGAAAGGTGGTCTGAGAGACTGGAAGAAAATGGTCTGTCCGTGTAAATTAAGGCGCTATTGCTCTTTAAAATTGGTTTTATTGCTTATCTGTCGCTCGTTAAGTACTCTGTTTTGAGCGTTATTTAATAGATACTAATGATTTCATTTTATTATATTTAATAGGGATGATTTGAATTATGTTAAGTGACCGTATTTTATTAAAGAGTCATTACGGCTTATGAAACATATAGAAACATTTTAATATGATAAACTGTTTTTGTATAGAACGTAATTAAGTTTATTAAGTTTACCAAAGTGCAGATTCTTAACACTTGAGGGAAAAGAAGGAAATAAACATTGAAATATAAACGTGTTTTTGTATCTTATGATAAAAACCTATTGATGCTTCAGCTGATGGTAATGACTACATTTAAAGCTTTGTGTAATCTGGATTTGTACTATGAATGATTGTAATAAAAAAACTGATCTATTAGTTAACTGATATATGACCATATGTTTATAGATAGACCATGGACTGAAAATCTAAATCTCACCTCATCAACAGGTTTGTTAAATTCACAGGCACAAGATGATGGGTTGTGGTACTTAGTTTCAAACGATGTCTAGAAGAAAATTTTCAAAGTGTTCACAAAACGCAGGTTCAAGTCTGTTCAATAAAGGATAATTTTTATCTCAGACAGTAAAATAAGACAAGAAAAGAGTAGTTTGAAACATGGAAGTTCTTTATTAAGCACATAATACATAATCAACTGTCTTGTTAGCAATAAGTATCCAGGCTTCTGTTTCATCTGTTTGTTGGGGTTGTCAAATAAGTGTCCAGGCTTCTGTCTGCTGGAGTCGGGAAATAAGTGTCCAGGCTTCTGTTTCATCTGTTTTTTGGGGTTGTCAAATAAGTGTCCAGGCTTCTGTCTGCTGGAGTCGGGAAATAAGTGTCCAGGCTTCTGTTTCATCTGTTTTTTGGGGTTGTCAAATAAGTGTCCAGGCTTCTGTCTGCTGGGGTCGTGAAATAAGTGTCCAGGCTTCTGTTTCATCTGTTTTTTGGGGTTGT
>NW_013666770.1:25362-29065 GCF_000517525.1 Limulus polyphemus
CTCAGATTGTGAGTCGAGCGCCTTATCCACCTGGCCATGCCGGGCCTTTATATGTAGGTAAAAAGCCTAAAGTTAGGTATCATATAAAATCTATTGTTTGCTCCTGAAGAAGAAAGGTCCACCTTTAGAAAAATAACTATGGTATGTGCAACAACCATTTCTTTATAATAAAACATAATTTGAAATAAAGGTACTCTCCTCACAACAAGTTGTTTGTTTGTTTGTTTGAAGTTAAGCACAAAGCTACACAATCGAAACCCGATTTCTAGCGTTGTAAGTCCGCAGATATATCGCTGTGCCACAGGTGGGGGCTCACAACAAGGACACGACTTTCAATTGAACTGTGCGTGAGGGTTTTATTATATCTTTATTGGGCCCGGCATGGCCAGGTGGTTAGGGCATTCGACTCGCAATCTGCAAGTCGAGGGTTCGAATCCCCGTCACACCAAAACATGCTCACCCGTCGTCCGGACTTGGACGCCATTCCTACTCCCGAATACACAATTCCAAAATAACTTGGAGGTGTGAGAAACACCATACGAAACTACTATATCGTTATTGATTTTATTTTTAAATGTAGTACTGAGAAACTGGAGTTCTTAAAAAATTATTATTTTTTCAATAAACGGTACTACGTTTAATGTATAAAAATATTATAGTTTATATCAGTAAAATTTATGAACATTTTGGGCTCTGTTCACTGAATTATTTTGATCCAATGAGAGCACAATCCGAACACTTTCCCAGGACAAAAAAATCTTTTTTTTCTAGAAAATGTTCCCTTTTTGTTCTAAACTGTGTTCAATGACGCATGAATACTACGTTTAGTAATTACTAGCACAAACAGCCGCTCGCAAGGTGGCGCTTCTGCTAGTACGTGTAATTAAGCGACAACAAACGAAGATAAAAAGAGTCATATGAATACAAAAACATTTAATTATCAAATTAGCTTATCTAATGATATTCAGTAACATTATAATTCAACAAAAAACGAGTAGCAGATTTACATTTAGTTAGTACTGATGTTAGGGATAAATCGTAACACAATATCTTTGGTGCTAATGTTCTCCTGAGTTGTTCTTACAAGAACAAGATATGCGAAAAAAAAAGATTTGGGGAATTTACTATGCATGAGTTCATTTGGATGTTTTACAGAAGCATAGATTAATGTATTATGATAAACCTTAAGGGTGAACATGGCCTAGGTAGGATTACATGCCTTGTTAAGTAAGATTGTGAAATATAAAAAAAGTGTGTTTTTCAATATTATTTAATGTCATTTCTCGTGCATACGTAATTTTTCACGTGCTTCTTCTTTTGCAAAGTGACATTTAAAGTAGCTAAGATTCGAATGCCTGTTAAAACCAAATCGATGAACAACTACTGGAGAATTACACTGCACGCTTGATAGCAGATTTGAAACAATCTCTTGGGGTTTTCACCAAATAACAGATTCATGCACTTCGCTCAGCAAATATGTACTTTGTGGACCACACCATATTTAATAGTGTTGAATTGAACTCGCTGTCCAATTTTAAACGCATCCTTAGTCACGCGAGATTGGCACATCGTACGAGATGTGTTTTTTTTTTTGAACAAGTAAAGCAGGGTATTACTGTTTTCATTAAGCCCAAGCAATTCGCTTCAGGTTTAATAAGTATCTGAATATGTTCCACAAGAAACTGGATACATGGGGCTCGCTCATATTACGTATATGCTGATGACACATAATCATGAAGGTCCATTATACGTCGGTTGACGTACCGAAGAGACACTGTCAGGTGCCTTATTTTTTACGGGTGGCTATGAGTAAACTCATAACTCTCAGGAACATTCGCTTAAGTTATTTATTAAAACTATTATTTATAAATTAAAGCGGATATTTTTATGTGAATATATATAACCAAAATATGAAATATTTATGTATATATAAGGCCTTGATCTTCTTGAGAGTAATAAGTATATATACACATATTCAAAGCATCAGGAGGTTCGAAATCTCCTATTTTTTATTTATATTTTCAATTTCGATAGGTTTGTAGCGCTTTAGTACCGATCTTCAGTCAACCTAATTAAATACAATACATAAAACACACATATATATATATGTTTATAGAATAACATGAGAATCCATTTTATCAATCAGATTGGATTTTGTGTGCTGCACATTATTTTGAAATATAAAATACGATAGAAACTTGTCTTTAATTATCAAAACTATTTCTTATTAGAAAGAAAATATATAAAAACTTTAGCGTTTTGCATGTATTAGAGGGTGTGTTAACAATATTTTTACATGTATTAGAGGGTGTGTTAACAATATTTTTACATGTATTTGCATCTTTAATTTTAAAAAACAATAACACAAAATCAATAGAAAAAAGCCTTAATGAAATGTAATGTAAGACATAAGAATAATAGGCAGCAAATTCCAAGGATAACTTAAAACCAGTGTTGAACTTAACCCTATAATAGCCATAACCAAACGACATTAAGTTAGTTTTGTTTAGCTTCTTTTCTCTAATTTTGGTTATAATATTGCACACGTCAATCCCAACCACTTATGAAAAACTAAGCCATTAGGTTAAAGAAAAATAGCTTTTTTTTTATAAAGAAAGGAGCAGACTGTAGAGTGGGTCACCTGTTTTAACCACTCGCACCTCTATACAGTAGTGTGTTGTATGTCAGTCAGTCAGTAGACTCTAAAACGACGTCATATGAGGGACGCTTAACTTTGCAATTTGCACCGTCGTGACGTCAGTAAAACGTGCGAATGCCATAAACCACACGAATAATTATGCACTCTGTAGGTTATAACACAGCATGATATATGAACTTCAAAAGCAAGAAATAGAAATATTTGTTACTCTTTTTTACATATTTTTATATAACATATCATTTTTCTTTGTTTATATTTTCACTTTCTTAGCCCTAATTCTACTAAACCGATTTATCACAGAATCATGAATGGAGAAGTGCAGGTGAATTTGCTATATTAATTTCTCCAGGTGAACGGGTAATTCCTTTGAATGACTGTGAACATGTAAAGTTGTTAAACTAAACAATAGAATAAAATTATTTACAGAGTTAACTTTCCCTAACAGACACTGCAATGGCGCGAAAATATATGTCTAATCAGAGTTATCTACAGGACTTAAGGTGTAATGCCATTAAAAAATAAGAATATATCTATATTCTTAGTATAAGATGTGTTGACTGTGTACCATGTATTAGAAAACATTAAATATTATATAAAAAATTACAAAATTTGTTCTCCCTGGTGGTACAGCAATAAGTCTATGAACCTACATCGCTAAATTCGTTGGGTTCAATTCCTCGCGGTGAACACAACAGACAGCCAAAAGCGGCTTCGCTCTGAAACAAACATACAAACACAAAATTAGGTTTCATTGAATATCGCAAGAGCACTGTGGCCAATATTGCTAAAATATTAGATGAAAACAAAGAGGTTCATTTGGTACCTTTTGCAGTTTTGATCCACTATCAGGTGTCGCTAGCCTACTTCAACGTGATTCTTCTAGCCTACTTTAACGTGATTCCTCTTAAAACATAATTTATTTACCCCTCTATTTGTAGACTTAAATCGTGTTTAATTTTCTTTTTTTTTTTCAAGCGAATACACGTTTAAGAATAGAAATCTAATAATTTGAAACTTTCTCTATAAGGATCTATCTTTTGCCTT
>NW_013666770.1:29177-32308 GCF_000517525.1 Limulus polyphemus
TGCCTTGTGGATTATACTAGCTGGATTTTAAAAATCCCTTTACATTGATGAGGTATCATTCTCTTTAAGTGACTCCGAATTCGATTTAAGTGTGGATTTCGTTATGGATTGCGCGTAAAGCTATACGAGGGCTACCTGTGCTAGCCGTCCCTAATTTAGCAGTGTAAGACTAGAGGGAAGACAGCTAGTCATAACCACCCACCGCCAACTCTTGTGCTACTCTTTTACTAACGAATAGTGGGATTGTTTGCACACTATAACGTCTACATGGCTGAAAGGGTGAGTATGTTTGGTGGGACGGAGATTCGAACCCGCGACCCGCAGACTGTGAGTTGATCACCCTAATCACCGGGCCCGTAAGAGTTTGCACTAGAAACAACTGGTTAACTTTTACCATAAACTTCGTTAGAATATGTATTTATCCTTCTTACGGGTAACGAAAATCCTTCAAGTTTTGTTTCACATTGACGAGTGAATAATGATAAAATAAAATAAACTATATATTCACGTCCAAGATAGTTAAAGTGTTTTCAATGTAACCATATTTAAACACGTATCATTTCAGTTCTATTACCTTTACCAAGTTCCCACACACTAGTACTTGAAAGAGCTTATCCGTTTAAGTTTTGTAAGTTCACATACGGGCAATTACAAAGTAATAAAAGTATATATATATTGGAGAAAGCATTTCCAGAAATTTCTGGTAAAATGATATCGAAATCACTTCCTGGAACATATTAATGTGAAAGTAATCATTTCAACTGTTGTAATAAATATTGAAATTCAACAAAATGAAAATTCAAACTTCTTTAGTGTTATGAAACCTTTCAACTTCGTGTCAGAACGTTTTAAGATAAGTTATGAATAACATTTTCCAGTCCTTTCTAAAAAAACAAAAATAAAAGGAAGAAAACAAAAAGAATGATTTTTGAGATTCAACTATCACGGTTAATATTCTGGTTTTGTTAAATTTTGTTTTTTTGCGTTCAGTATAAATTAAAATAATGAACAATTATATAATTTCTTTAACACGTCTTCTTAATTTAATTTATATTTTATAGTTTTGTACTTTGAAATGAGTATTTGTTTTATGTTTTCTATATAGTAATTTTAGTTTTACATGATCTGAATGTATTTTTCTTCCATATTTAGGCTCATGCATTTTAAACCGCAGATAGTGAGTTTCACAAATTAATTTTTTTTGTATTCTCAATTTAAATTTTAAATATATTTTTTTGTACTTTAAGATTATGAAGAGATTGAATACGTTATGTTAAAACGATTTTGTAGCCTAAACACGTCAGTCGCTACATCCGTTCAACCTCTATTCGGTTATCATGCATCTTGACCTTAGCCCTAAAATGTTATTATCAGTGTAATAAAAGATCCATCGTAAAGCTGTTAGGTCTAAAGTTCACCACTGTTCCCTGCTGATTTCTATAATCCATCTGGTGTACGAGGAGGACAGTTTCACAGTATCAGTTTAATTAGTACGGTCGAAGAAAAAAACATAATATCGTGATTTCGTAAGGAATATCAACGATACCCAATTCATTCACCAGCTATTTGACGTAAATAACGAGTGAAAAAATATATATGTCATAGAAGCAGCTTTGGTACACGTGAATTCTTCTTGGATATGTTGCATACATATATTACAAGTTGCAACACTTTGCTTACCAAAGCTGGTGTACGACTTGTTTCATATCTATTTCGGTGTGGTCCTGGTATCCGAACTGATCCATATTATATTTTTTTCCAGTGTCATTATGCACAACGTATTTTCCTCGCTTGTAAATTCTATATGTCCGATCTGAACACATCTTCATTATACAAATGCATGTATATTTTGCGTTGTAAAGGGTTATTACATACCCGTTACAAAAAGATATATATATATATATATATTTGTGACATAACACTGGCTGCAAATTCAAACCAATGTCGAAATGCAGTTTTGATACAGTCTGTTTCACTATGACTTTATATTGGTTTTAGTTGTCTCGTGACTTTGCTGTTTCACATATTTGAAGTTGTTTTAACATAACAAATTTAACTCTCTATATAAATAGATTCTTTGATTAACCAAGCTAGTTCAGCCAAGACATCCAAATTAAAGACCTTAATGGTGTGTCTTATCAAAAACTCTGCCAAGACAAGACGATATTGTTTAACAATTAAGATACATATTAAGTTTAGTTGATTGAATTATGGTCTACGTCCCTGGTTAAGCAAGACTGTGTTCATCATTAAAGTTTTTTTAAATGACCAACTATATCTCACGTACCTGCTATCTTTCTACACACGTTCTGTCTAATAATGGCTTTGATAGTGACATGTTCACTCACGCGAGTATGCAGCCTTTTTGTGGTGGAAACAATGCAGTATTAGAAATAATAAAATATTTTAAGAAAAATATAAATACACGAAATAAACCGACCGAGGAAACCAGAACCAGCATATACAAGAGTGCTCAAAAAAATGTGAAATACAGTGATGAAATATAAAATACTTATACACTCATTGTAGCAATCCGTACGTGGCAGAGAATTATTTTCACTAGTCCTTTAAAATGTAATTCAAAAAACATATGACAATCATTTAAGAGGGAACAGATTGCCCCATTTTAAAAACTATCACAATCAATGTTCTTAAGACGCCGGTGAACAAAAGTTGGTCAGAAATATGCTGACCATGAGACTGAGAAGGTAGTTGGAAATTTAGTTATCAAGCCTTTAATTTAACTTGATTATAGCTGAAGGAGAGATTTAAAAGATAACAGCTTATTAGATTTTATCCGAATTACACAGTAGCATATCTGCGGACTTACAACGCTATAAACCGGGTTTTGATGGGATTGTGTAGCTTTGTGTTTAACTTCAAACAAACAATTACTTGATTTATCCGAATTACACAGTAGCATATCTGCGGACTTACAACGCTATAAACCGGGTTTTGATGGGATTGTGTAGCTTTGTGTGTAACTTCAAACAAACAATTACTCGATTTATTCGAATAATGTGTGAAAGGTTATTCAACCCATGTTTGATCTAAAAGCGATCAGAAGAAAACTTGACCTGTTCCACACCTATAATTATAATAGTAAACCTCTGAGAAAGGTTTGAGGTTTT
>NW_013666770.1:33059-51243 GCF_000517525.1 Limulus polyphemus
AAACACTAATGACGTTCTTTATTCACATAACTCACTGATTATTGAAGAAAAGCATCCAGCTGAGTACAGTAAAAATAACTCTTTATAGAACCACGAGTAAAATATACAGATAATTGCCAAATATTGTTATAGGTTAATATTTCACAGCTTACGTATTATAGAATTCTTTGGATTACAATTAATTATTCAGAATAAGAACGATTGGAATTTGGAATCAATGAAAGAAAACTTGGTTTGTTATCTAATTAATAAAATGATCCTTTTCAAAGAGTTTATATATAGAGAGCACCCAGTGATATGCAAGTTTTGCATATAATTATCTAACCACACCCTCTACTAGGGATGCTCCATTCCCAAAAAAACCAATTAACCATTAACATTGTTCTAAAAAAATCCTAAGATACTCATAGTTAACTATAATACCATAGAAGGTTATCAAGCTAAAGATAACTATACCAAAAAAAACAATTAACCATTAACATTGTTCTAAAAAAAATCCTAAGATACTCATAGTTAACTATAATACCCTAGAAGGTTATCAAGCTAAAGATAACTATATCAAATTATTCCCACTTTAACATGTTTTATGTTGTTCTCCATCTTTGTTTTTGCTTTGGTTCTGCAATTCGATCCCACATTTATTTCTTATCCAACTAATTCAAATACATTCATGGTAAGTAGTGAAGTTTAATGTTTTCACTTAGAGAAAGACTGAGCTGCCACTAAACATACACGTTATGGATGCTGTGAGTTTACCAATAAATATACACGTTATGGATGATGTGGGTTTACCAATAAATAGACATGTTATGGTTGCTGTCAGTTTACCAGCAAATATACACGTCCTCCAGTTATGGATGATGTCGATTTACCAACAGATATACACGTCCTCCAGTTATGGATGCTGTCGGTTTACAAACAAATATACACGTCCTCCAGTTATGGGTGTTGTTGGTTTACAAACAGATATACACGTCCTCCAGTTATGGATGCTGTCGGTTAACCAGCAAATATACACGTCCTCCAGTTATGGATACTGTCGGTTTACCAGCAATTATGCATGTCACCCAGTTATGGATGCTGTCGGTTTACAAATAAATACACACGTCCTCCAGTTATGGATGTTGTTGGTTTACAAACAAATATACACGTCTTCCAGTTATGGATGCTGTCGATTTATCAGCAAATATACACGTCCTCCAGTTATGGATGTTGTTGGTTTACAAACAAATATACACGTCTTCCAGTTATGGATGCTGTCGATTTATCAGCAAATATACACGTCCTCCAGTTATGGATGTTGTTGGTTTACAAACAAATATACACGTCCTCGAATTATGGATGTTGTTGATTTACCGCCTTGTAGGAAGTTGATCTGGTCAAAAACACGTAATTATCTATCTGTTACTAATCGTATTTATATATTTACCAGATTAACTTGTTAATTTTAGCCTTTATCTGTTGTTAATCATTAAGCCAGTGATGTGATTTAGTGTTAAGTCAACTAAATAAAGGCTTAAAGCGTGAAATCGGTGAGTTTTCTTTTCACTTTTCACGACACTACATTGACTAAATGTTTGATCAAATGACAAAAAATCGAACACAATTTGGATGAGCGAGAGACCACATTAAACCACTTCTCTGTCGGGATTCATATTTCGTCTATAAACTGCTTACATTTTATGGTTGCAATCCCTGATGCCAGAAACCAGGAGTTTATTAAGAAATTTGTTCTCTTGTCGTTTTACAACATTCATTTTTTATTTGGTAAAAAAAAAAAGAAACACAAAAACAGCATTCCAAACTAAATATTTATTTAGAACATTTGGATATTTCTATTGTTATTTTCCGCTCAGTTATGTTCGGTTCTCTAAAATTTATCTATTTTCAAAATATTTTCCCATATATTAATCAAGTGAGGGATTTGAAAAATTGTAATTCTAAAACTCGCCCTATGAGATATTAAGTAATTTTTTTGGTATTATGCAAAGCCTCGCAGTCCTTTTGAATGTAGTTCAAAGTTGGATATTATAGTTTCGATGTTATGCGTTACTTACTGCTTTTAATTTATTTTTATCAAAACTGTCGTCTCTTGTAACTGTTGCCGAGTTATGTAAAATATGTGAAGCATACAAAATACATTTCATTTTTTCGCTATAATAAGCAAGAAATTGTGTCTCTTTTTTAAACTGACTGAAAGAGAAATTCAGCAGAAGATACCACACACACCAATGAAAAAGTATATAAATAGAAAGTGACAGCTGACTTTTTATATCACGTCAGCCACCAATTTGCTTGTCCTGACCTCAGCAACCAGCGTTACGGTTCATTACTCTATTTACATAATGTCATATTAGGTTCGTATTCTCTCGTCAGTATAATCTGCCAAGTGCGTCTGAAGGGTTTTTTTGTTTTAGAAACAGACCTCTACTCCATAAATTTTTCGGAGCACGTGGAACAAAACGCATCGATTACTTACAAAATTGTTTCCCGTCCTTATTTTTCAAAAAAACAACAAAACAATCCACGTGGCCATTGATGAAGTAATGTCTGATTAAGGTTATAAATTTGTAATCAAATCATTAATACTGGCTGCTTACTTACAATGCATTGAGTAAAATTCTGTAATTATCTTCGTGGTCTGTGAGCTTCTCATGCCAATATATATACATTCTAGTGGGCCACGAATCCTGTAGTGTGATTAACACAATACTAATGTAACAATATGCCTATTTCTGTAATTAGGCTAATATGCCTTTAAAAGTAAATATGACTAATAATTAATGTTCTCAGGGAAGAAAGAAGAAGAAATCAAAGGATAATATCGTGTAAATTCTAAATGATAAAATTCTACAACTTTCAAATTATTTGGAAATAATTAACTATTTATACTTTGGAAACAAACTAAAAACATCCGCAAATACCAGAAAGGGTGTGTTAATAATCTTAATCTAGGCAAACAACATGTACTGCACCCAATGTATGTTGTAGCGTCTATACAGGCAACAATGCATAACTTCAGTTAATCAGTATAAGTGCTCTAATATCTTAAGTACGCCAATCACAAATCATCTCAAACAAATTACAATGGTAGTCTGTAGTGAACTTAGGAAAATGGATCAAGGCTTTGCTTTTCAGGAAGTTGCAAATCTCATTGGTACAAGTGTTGGGAGATTTCTTGTTGGGGGATTATTGCGTTAGAAGGCTGCGTTTTAAATAAAGTTTCACATTAGAGACGATGACACATTTTCTGCTCTTGGGCTATATATTTAATATCATGACATTTCTTTAAACACAACATAAAATATTTGTACAATATATATCATTAGGACGTTTATATCAGAACTTCAAGGAAACTATGCAAATATCTAGGTGCACATAGCCACCCTGGTTTTTAACTGAAAGACTAAAGGAAAGGAAAGTCAATAACCCTAGTATCAGCTCTTCCAAACTGTCTGTTTTTTTCTTTCTTTCTTTTTTCCTGGCAACAAGTCTCGAACAAGGAATCTTTGTATTCACAGTTCGGGCACGTTAATAACTAGGCTAAATCATTCCCAATAATGCGCTCTGGCTAAATGTTAACAGCATTAATTTTATTGCCAATATTGAAACGTGAAAAGATTAATATTGCGAGAACAATTACGAATTTGACATTATTTTTTTATTTAACAAAATAAGAACTAAACCACAATTTTATTGTTTCTTCTACGAGATGGGTTCGTGACAAATAGGGCATAAGTATTTTAAAATTAACTGTATTAGAATTTTAGTAAAATAAATTTTTTATCACATACATAGATTGAGTACGTTATAATAAAACTATTTTGGAGTCTCCCCAGGTTGTTACAGTCCAGCATGCCACGTTTGGAAATGTCTATTTGACTACTTTACAATAACCTTGCAACGTTATTTCTATTGTAAAAGGCTGCGTTGCAAGGCTACCATGGTTAAAACATACACTACTTCTTCTCTGATTGCTTTCCATAATCCGTCTAGTGTAGGAAGACTACGATTTAGCAGAGTTCGCTTCAGCAATTCGTTCACACAGAAATCCCTTGACGCTGCTTTCGTCCTCAAATTTAATGATGTCTTTGTGTGGAATAGCATGATTAGTCGTTTTATTGCTCAGCAGCCTGAGGAATGCAAGGATTGAACTGATATGACTTGGAAATAACTTGTGTACACTTGACTTGTGCTGCATTTCCAGACGGAGATCTTTCTTGAATATGTTGGAGGAAAAGCAGACAGATTTTTACACATATAATATTGTATAAGGACTCGCATAAAAATGAGTATTATCAATTATTTATTCAAACTTACTCCGATGTAGAAAACATTTTTAAGGATCTTGATATTGTTTAACTTTAATGTAGCATAGAAAAAAAATCTATACTTTTTTACAACGTAGTTTTACTTTGTGCTAAACCCAGTTACAGGATGACTAATATGGATCATACTGAAGGCGTAACTGAAACATTTTCTGTTTTTAACCAATAATGTTCGAAGGGACATTAACAATACAAATCGAATTTTCAACGCTTACAATTACAAGATGTCGCATTTTGTTTATTAAGGCAGGAGTAAGACTTGTTGCAGGTCGCTTTCTAGATGACCCTTGAGACCAAGTTGATCCACATTTTCCAGTAAAATTAAGTAGAAATAATATCCCCGTTTTAGAAATTCTAAATCCTCTATCTAAACACATTTTTATGGACTGCGTGTGTGTATATTTATGTGTCGGAAAGAGTTGTTGCACAACTTTCTTCCCAAACGATAAATTTTTGGTGACATCACAACTGCCTACAAATACCAAAATTGTTAAAATGTAGTTCTGATACATCCCTTACCACCGCTACTTTATATCGGTTGTGGTTGTCACGTTACCTGCTGATTTGCACATTCAAAATAATTTTAATGCAACGCACTCAACCATCTGTCTATGTTTATAAGATTTCAGACATTTATTTAACATGTTTTTGATCGAGCATGTCCTAATGGTTTTTGTGATAGATTATAAATCTGTGTAATTCTTTCTGATCCTATTACCGCAACAAGAATGATTGGGTTCCACAACATTGGGAACACGGTTGCATTATAGAGGTACAAGTTAAATCTCAGTATCCCATCATACAAGAGTATCCCAAGAGTTGGTATTGGGTGCTGTAATTATCTGCCCTCTTAGTTTATCAGTTCCAAATTAGGGACTGTTAGCACAGACAGACCTTGTGATATAATTAGCAGGTAAATAAGTAGGCCTATTAATTACCATTCGTATCTTGTTACAGAAATGAACTTTGCATTATAGCAGTCCTGTAAAAGTGGACCATAGATTCACTGGTTCGTTAGTGTTTCCGTAATGATTACAACCTAAATTCTGCAACATATGCCTTACGCATTGATAAATAAAACTAAATGTAAGTGTTTAATTAATAAATAATTATAAGTAATGAAAGAGTCAATAGATTTTCACCAGAGATAGACAATTACAAAAACATTTTTTAAAAGCATTATTTTTTTTGTAATTAATGTATGAGTGCGTCAAAATAATAAAAAACACAAAAAGGAACTTCGAAAGTTTTCATTGACAAACATACTGCAACAAATAAACATGCTACAGTACGCACAAAAATTAAGCTTCGGTGACATAAGTAAAACGTACAGAAATAGTTCTGAAAGCCGCAAATATTGTTATCGAAATTGTTACAATTTCAACAATACTTCAACAACGAAGATTACTTAAGTTTAATACAGAATATTATTAAAATCGCTAGGATTCTAGTTGTTTATCAGACAGGTAAAAAAAAAATGATGTTCTTGAATTCTGTTTCTCTCTCGCTCTTACCCTCAGGTGGCTCTGCAGTATGCGCAGACAACGCGGGTATCGAAACCCGGTTTCTAGGCTCGCCTCTTATAACACGCTAGACCGCATTACGGTGCTCATATTTGCATTTCCATTTACATAAATCTGTACTCATCTCCTTCTATAGCCACTGTGGTTTCGAAGGAATGTACGAGAAGTAAATGGCTTATGCTACCAAAAGTTATGTTCTTAAACTTACAACATTCGGTTTATGATACATCGCAACTGAATGTATGGATAAATTATATAAATGAATTTAAGGCATTCTGGTTATTGGAATTTTCGCGCAAAGCTACACGAGGGCTATCTGCGCTAGCCGTCCCTAATTTAGCAGTGAAAGACTAGAGAGAAGGCAGCTAGTCATCACCACCCACCGCCAACTCTTGGGCTATTCTTTTATCAACGAATAGTGGGATTGACCATCACATTATAACGTCCCCACGGCTGAAAGGTTTGTTTGTTTGTTTGAAGTTAAGCACAAGGCTACACAATGGGCTATCTGTGCTCTGCCCACCAGTAGAAAATTGAACACCGGATTCTGGCATTGTAAGTCCGTAAACTTACCGTTGATCCACCGGGGACAATTTTAAATTCTGACGAATACATTATGCAAAAGTTATTTTCCAAAAAATAACATGATTCATCAGTATAGACAAACATCTTTATAATCCTTTTCAACAAAGATGAGTGACTTATCATGGTAGACACAGCAGACAGCTTGATGTGGCTTTCTTCTGAAGCAAACAACTTTAAACGCATTTATTCACTACAATAGTCCTGGGTCTACACAGATCTGAGCTGCAAAAGTAGATATATACCGTCTTCAAACAAAGTTAAACATCTGGCCTAGAGAGGTTAACGTGTTGGGCTGTGTTGAAGAAGGACTAAAGGCTGGAATCCGTAATATGCCGCTGATTATGTTTCGAACTTTCAAACTGGAGCGTGTTAAAAAAGTCAGTCTCACTACAGGACTATCAATAGTTAGCGAGCTGGTTATTCTTTCTCTAGATATATACATAGAATACTAACCGATTACTACTAACCGATTACTACTAACTACTAACTGTTCTGTATATTGTATATATATATATATATACATATAGACATACACACATACATATGTGTGTGTAGTAACAATTCACAGAAAACAGCATATACAGTCGTGCGGTTTGTTGTGATTACACCATGGTCTTATTACATACTAGCTGAAGTAACCGTTTATTTATGAATAATGAAAGGTTATTTTAGGACATGAAAAGTTGCTTCCCTTATATGTAATTGTAAAAAAAAACCACGCAAAAACGCCCATAAATACTGTAAGACACAAAATGTGAAACCACAAATTTGCATGTTACTTCCTATGAACACAATGAACCACCATGCCAAATTTGGTAAAGACCTCCCCCATGAGCCCAATGAACCGCCATGCCAAATTTGGTAAAGATCTCCCCATGAGCCCAATGAACCACCATGCCAAATTTGGTAAAGATCTCTCCCATGAGCCCAATGAACCACCATAACAAATTTGTAAAGATCTCTCCATGAGCCCAATGAACCACCATGCCAAATTTGGTAAAGATCTCCCCATGAACCCAATGAACCACCATGCCAAATTTGGTAAAGATCCATCCACACCTGCGAATTAGTTACATGGGGACGTACAACAGATTCGAGTTCGTTTGAACAAGTCACTGCAATGTTGTATTTTACTTGATCATTATATGTCTAATACAGCGATTTTGTCAACACCGCGTGTTTCAGTTTCCTGAACGCACTTTTCTAAACAGCAAAAGTGAATTTTAAAACATGTGGTTCATAGGTGTACCTTAATTCAAACGTTTCTAATTATATGCTTTCCTTTCTTTGCAGGTGAATTTGATTTAGCAGACAAAAGAATCCTTCTTGTTCATCAATTTTCTGTTAACAAAAATAGTTTTCGTCTAATCAGAAGAAATTACTGACCACATTCCTAACGAGAATCACATTCAACATTGCATGTTCTATGAGTTTCATAAAGGCAACAAAGCAATAGAGGCAACCAATAACGTTTGTGGGTTTTACAAAGATGTTTTGAGTGTCCGCAAATGCGAGAGGTGGTTTAGAAAATTTAGGTCGGGTGATTTTGATCTCTCAGTTTGCAATCGATCAGGGAAACCAGTAAATTTTGACGATGACCTTCTGAGGACAGCGGCTGAGTCAGACCCCCGTTATACCATCCAAAAATTATCAGAAAAACTTAATTCTTCTAAATCTAGCGTTCAAGAACATCTTAAACAGATCGGGAAGGTCAACAGACAATGAGTTTGGGTTCCACACAAACTGTTAGATGACAACAAAGCTCAGCGCATAACAATTTGCAATTCAATGATAACCAGACATGAGAAAGAACCATTTCTTCATCGGATTGTTACAGGAGATGAGAATTGGGTTCTTCATGTCAACATCAAACACAAGAATCAGTGGCTTTGCCATGGCCCGAACCCAATTCCGACAGCCAAACCAGGTCTACACCCACAGAAGGTCTTGCTGCTCGTTTGGTGGGATAGAGTCAGCATAATTCACTTGGAGTTATTGAAATCGAATTATAATATAGCTGCAGACCATTATTGTCAACAACTGGACCGTTTGCACCAGGATCGCATTGAAAAACATCCAGCATTGATCAACATTCTGCAACATGAAAATGCGAGACCACATTCTGCAAGAATGGCTCAGAACAAGTTTAGAGGTTTGGATTGGGAAAACCTGTCTCACCCTCCATACTCTCCTGATAATGCCTCTTCAGATTACCATTTATTCAAATCTATACAGCACTTTCTCAGTGTTGATGGCATCAAAACTGCTATCACAGATTTATTTGTCTCAAAGGAAGCTTCTTTCTCTCAACAAGGAATTGATGTTGTTGTTGTTCTGTGAAGTTAAGCACAAAGCCACATAATGGGCTATCTGTGCTCTGCTCACCACGGATGTCGAAACCCGGTTTCTAGCGTTGTACGTCCGCAGAAATACCGCTGTGCCACTCGGAGGTAAGAGGAATTGAAAGATGGCACATTGTCATTAATAATAATAGGGATAATATAACTTATTTAATAATAAATACTTACTTTTACAAAGATCGTTTATTGTATAAGGAAAAGAACAACATTACTTTCCCTAACCCTAATGCATTCATTTAATTGATGCTCACTAATATTCTTCAATTACCTATACATATAATATTTTATTCAGAATAGCACCAAGAATATTCAGCCATTCTTCCTTTCTATATAAATATATTTATGTATGATCATATTTCTATATATATTAACATTACTACTCACCTGATGTTCGCTAAGAACCTTTTGTCATCTATCCCAAATATACAGCAATTCGCCAGTAGAACCCATAAGCTAGTGTTTCTCCTATTGTATTTTGATTA
This sequence comes from Limulus polyphemus, assembly GCF_000517525.1. Taxonomy (NCBI): domain Eukaryota; kingdom Metazoa; phylum Arthropoda; class Merostomata; order Xiphosura; family Limulidae; genus Limulus; species Limulus polyphemus. Next base: position 42,338 of record NW_013666770.1, read on the forward strand.
CCAAGAAAGGGTTTGTTGTAAAACCAACTTTTAACCTCTGACGACTTCTAAATATTGGGTTTTGATAGCACAGATAGTCCACTGTGTAGGTTTGAGTTTAATAACCAACTTAATGGATTAAAATGTCACAATCCTTTCGTAAAAATTCTAAATGTACCTTTTTCCTTTCATTATATTTAAGGAAACAATGGAAATTTTAGGTAATATTAGTATTATATTTATCTAACTATTGTAACGGATAGAAGAGTTCATTATATAGTACATAATAACTTTCGAAGTTTAGCAGGATTAATGTCTATTTTTTGGCTCTATCTCTCCTTGCTAATTGTTTATTATTTATTAAATTTACGTATTATTCATGTTTCTACATGTATCTTCTGATTAATGTTTATGGCTTAACATTTTTGTTTATTACATCTGATTGCTACTCATTAAGTTAACCACATGTGTAGTTTTTGGAAACAATAGCTCATTATTTAAAGTTGTATAACTTCTCTCTATCGTATTATTTATCTTAATTCATCATATGAACCATTTTTTATTAGTTATTTATTTTCCTACGGCTCACACATACAGAAATATAAAGTTTTTTTTTTGTTTGCTTGAGATTCTGATTCTCCCAGTTAAGGATTCTAAAGCTAAACAGGAACATTTGTCAGAAACAATTTATCTTTGATGTTAAACTAATTAAACCTTCACAGCTGGAGTCGAGAAATCGGTCGCTCACTATTGTTGGGAATGATTATACGGATATTTGCTTGTAGTTATACTAATGTATAAGAATGTTGGTCTGTCTTCTTTATATTTGAAACATGTAGTATGTTCCACCCGTAAATAAGTCGCTTCATTATATATATAAATTGTTGTTTGCTTGCTTGTTATTATTATAAAGTGTTTGTTTACTCTAGTAGTTGCCTGATGAACTGATGCTGAAAGATACTTAAAATGTTTTCTATTGAATAAAAATGTATTGTTCAAAAATACTTTTATGATTACATTTTTTTATTTTTAAAAAAGTCATATTTTATTGCAATTTGTCTAATTGATCTTGCTTTCTTTCAACGTGTATATATATACACTGTGAAATCTTTGATGGGATCTGAGTTAATATGAATTCTGTAAAGTATTAAAATGTGCTTACACTATGCCTGAACCACAGATTTTATCACACCATTGCAGTTTTGAGAATTTATATTCCACATTATAGAAACATTTATAGAAAATCGCTGACATAACTTCTGTATAGTTTTTCGTATGAGTAGCTAGTGTTCTTTTGTTTATCATTCTGAACCTTTTTCCCGCTTTCAGTTATTTTCTTTTACTGATAAATGTGCTATACATTAAATGAAAGAACTCTTATAAGTATACTCTAAGGTTTTCATTTATTGGTAAGCTTGTCAGATCTTACAAACATTCGCGTGTTTTCTAAGTAATTATATATATTCCATTTTTCCATTTGGTTATGGTGTTTAAAATAGTTTTTGAATATTATTATTTGAATATTACCAATATTTAATTTTATGAATAATATTATGCATAGTTAGATTTTTATACGGATTTAGAATAAATATAAGCGTCTAAGCTGGATGAATTACATTGAATATTATTGGATTGTTTTGAATTTCGCGCAAAGCTACACGAGGGCCATCTGCGCTAGCCGTCCCTAATTTAGCGGTGTAAGACTAGAGGGAAGGCAGCTAGTCAACACCACCCACCGCCAACTTATGGGCTACTATTTTACCAATGAATAGTGGGATTGATCGTCACATTATAATGCCCCCACGGCTGAAAGGCCGAGCATGTTTGATGGGACGGGAATTCGAACCCGCGATCCTCAGATTGCGAGTCAAGCGCCCTAACCACCTGGCCATGCTGGCCAATATTATTGGAATTACGGTCTAAAATACAGATAACAAAGATACTTTTTATGTGATCATTGAATGATTTTAACTACTAAAAGTTTTATTTTCTTGTGTAACATTTGTATAGTTATTTCAGTTAATTAGATATGTGTATGTTTATATAGAATTGAAATAATTAGTTCAGAGGTAGCTTTCTATCTCTGAATTATACAAATAGCGTTCTTTGATTACAATTAGTGATATTTTTAATCTATATAAAGATCAACTGTTGCCTGACGTTCACTATCAGTCATATATATTTATATATGCGTGTGTATAGAATAATAGACAATACTAGAGTCTTACCTCTAACATATATTACAGCTTCGTTATGTTAACCAATATCCCATTTGTAATTGTACACGAAAGGAATAATATTTTGGAGAGAATGGCCATCTAATGGTCACTCCTGGTTTCTTTTTGTGTCAGTCTCGCCACTTTGGATCGATGTTATTTCTCCTTCTGGAAGAGATGGACCCTCTGGAAAAAGATTGCGATGATGCATAGAAAAGTTAACTAGCTTTGGCACTTTCGTGATACAGAGAAAATTCTAGAACCTCTGTGTGTGAAAGTAATTATATAACAGCAGCAGGTTGCATAGGCTGATTGACGAAAACGCTCCACGTCCATTGTTGGTTATTGTTGCCCAACATTCTGAAGTATCATTTTTCACTTAGGTTTATTCGTGTATTTACCCCTTTTACCGATCATCTGTCAAATTCACTCATTTTCGCTATGAAAAAAAGCCCACCTTTAAATAATATAAATATGTGTAGTTCATCATTTCCCAGCTAATGGAGTTCTATGTACAAGTTGTAATTCTCAGAATGACGTCTCACTTCTTAGTACATCTAACTCATATATTTTTGTGAGAATCTTCGATTCCTTGTTTCTTTTAGAACCTCTGAGTTAACTAGTAATTAACTAACCTTATTACTCATAACTTCACCAACACAGTCCAGAAAACCAACTATTTTGATGTTGCAACTAAGTTTATTTGAAGTAAAACTAGGCTTATATAAGTTATTTGTGAATAACACTACCAACACTCCTCAATAACACTACCAACACTCCTCATGTTCGCCCGTTTCTTTAAGTTATTATTTCCATTTCATGTTTATTTGTTTGATTGAAGTTAAGCCCAAATGTATACAATGGGCTATCTGTACTCTACCCACCATGGATATCGAAACCCGGTTTCTAGTGTTGTAAGTTCGCAGACATAACGCTGTGCCACTGGGGGGGGGGCATCATTTCATGTAACCACACCTGTTAAACGAGGAAGGAACTAAAGCTGAGAAGTGATGCTCTGGTCTTAGTGTAGAGGTGGGAAATATGAGTGATCCAAAGAGAATGCTTGTTTTTACAAGAAATTCTGCCCTAAACTATGTTCACTATTTTGGGTGTCATACCAGGATACTTTGGATCAATGTGAAAACATCTTTTTATGATTTTTCTGTTGTCAACATCCAGCGAATGGCGTCCTCAATCCTGGATAATTATGTCAGGACCACGATTTTGAGTAGTCCACTTGGTAGACAATATCGATTATAGTGCTGTAGTTGAGTAACAATTATTATTCCCAAGAACGCTGGGGGGTGGGTGGAAATTTGACGTATGTTTTGTAACCCTACATTCAACGAGTAACACTGTATGCTACTTACACTTTAATCAATCCTGGTTATTCTACGACCAAACTTCCATAGGGATCTGAAGAAGTGGTTTTAATTCTATACCACACGTGTCACCCAGAAAGAAAATGAACTAGCCAGATTAGGCAAAATTATGATGGAAAATTTAGCTCCCCCCACTTATACATTTGCTGTGGATATACCCAACCATCTTCGCGCAAATGAACAAAGAAACCAATACATGTTAATTGTTATTGGTTACCTTAAGAAGTAAGTGTGTGCTATCCATAAACTGGAACATATCGTCATTTACATTAGCTTAAAATATTTTTGTAGAATAGATATTTTCATATGGATTATTTAAAGAGGGCTATGCAGAACAATATATAAATTTCTGTAAAGTCTACGGATCTTCACGATAACAAGTGTGGAAAAGTATAAATATAAAAATAATTACTACAAAACTGGTAAGGAAGAAACGTTTTAGATGGAGGACCAGATGTTACTATGGTATCATCCTATACAGTGAGGCTGTACAGGTGTCAATTATTTGCGGTTTGACAACTAAATCCTGGAATTATGAAATCCAGTGGCCATGTGACGCTCGGTCGTTGACAAAGAATATTGCTGAACTGAAACATTATGTTACAGACATAATTTGTGTGAATTAGGTGAATCAAAACACAAGAAGATACATAGGCGAAGTTTTTGATGGTGGTGGGATACTCCAATATATCACCCTCTAAACAGCTTAATTAGCTAAATCAAAACACAAGAAGATACATAGGCGAAGATTTTGATGGTGGTGGAATACTCCAATATAACAGATGTTTTCATATCTATTTGAAAATATGCTGCGTAACAGTGAGAGGCTTTGAAATCCAACAATTCTCTGACTTATCGTTCATTTGTTGTTACGCACGTTATTACACAACTGGCTATCAGTCACGAATTTTAGAGTTATAAACCCTAAAACTTACCCCTGATCATTCATAGGTATATAACAAGTGGATCTTCATTACATGAGTGATATAAATGGAGCTCTCTAACTGAAACACGAACAAAACAGTGCAAAAGGCTAGACATCAATATCCATTCCACAGATGATTATATGGTGTTTACAGTATGTAAAAACGTTAACGACACCACCAACGATTATTAGAGTAGTAGAAATTACAAGTGAGATGCCATCCTTATACACAGCATACTCTATCACTGCAGATGGAAGTTATGTGTATTCTCTAGTATGTGTATTTCCGGAACTTTCAATACAGAAAATGAAAACATTGGAGCCTCCAGCTGCCGCTTGCTTATTCATTTATTTTAGAACAAAGCCATATCGGGCTATTTGCTGCGTGCACTGCGGGGAATCGAAACCCGGGTTTTAGCCTTGTAAGTACGTCCCACCGTGAGACCAAGCTAGCGTAAACACCATGTCTTGTTTGACTAAGAAGTTAGCTCGGATCAACATCGTCATTTCTTCGGTTAATGGTAGTTACAAATTTAAAAACTCGTGTATTATATCCATCATATACGTATTCATATGACAACGTTAAATTATGATCTGTATGGTATCGTGCTTAAAAATATATCTTGATTCCTCATCGTTGTTTTTAAATTATTTTTTTGTGATTTGGATTCATCCGTTTAATTTTAAAGAATTTTAATCAAGTATGTTATAAAGCATAACTTTCATGGAAACACTATAAGTATATTGTATCACCCCTTAGGGTGTCAGTTAACTCTATCTTGGGTCCTGTATTATCAGTAGGAAAACGATTTGAAACACTAAAATCCGAGGTTCGATTTCCCTTGGTCGACACAGAAAAAAGCCCAATGTGGCTTTGTTCAGAAAAACAAACAAATTGTATTATGATATCTCTGTGGCAAACAAAAGTTGATTTGTTTGTGAGATTATAATTAGTTACAAGGTTGTCTGTTAGAATATGCGGCGGATGTATAACTGTTTCTACACTGTATCAGAAACGCAAGTACAGCGGATGTATAGCTGTTTCTACACTGTATCAGAAACGCAAATGCAGCGTATGTATATTTGTTTCTACACTGTATCAGAAACGCAAATGCAGCGGATGTATAGTTGTTTCTACACTGTATCAAAAACGCAAATGCAGCAGATGTATAGTTGTTTCTACACTGTATCTGAACCGCAAATGCAGCGGATGTATAGTTGTTTCTACACTGCAGCAGGATGTATAGTTGTTTCTACACTGTATCAGAAACGCAAATGCAGCGGATGTATAGTTGTTTCTACACTGTATCAGAAACGAAAATGTTTTCGTACTTTCCTGGTTTTTCCGATATTTTTGGCATTTATATTTACTCTTGTTAATGTAAATGATTTTTATTTGCAGTGGTTTTTGTATTTTTATATCAACACTGGTTTCAGGTGATTCAAGTTATATAATGTTTCACCTGTAATCAATTAGTGTATTCAGATCCCATCCTTTGTTTTTGCTTATGTTTTACTTTAAGTTTCAGTGTTCACATTAGGTTTACTGAATAAGGTATCGTCACTGATGCATTTTTATTTGAATGTGATTTCGTTCTGTGTGTCCTTGCTTGTTGTGGACCAATAAATATGCGTTGTCAGAAAGTATTGTACCTCAATATATTGTCAAATGTATTTTGTGATAAGTTTTTTGTCGCCTCCTGTCCTGTTAAGTATGTAATTTTCAGTGTTCTACCACTGTGAAAGTATTGTACCTCAATATATTGTCAAATGTATTTTGTGATAAGTTTTTTGTCGACTCCTGTCCTGTTAAGTATGTAATTTTCAGTGTTCTACCACTGTGATATTAAGCGCCGTTTGTTTCTTTGGTTAACTTCTGTTTGTGTATTTCGCCGGAGAACTGCAAAAAAAGGTCGAACTTTTAATGAGAGGGTTGATATGTTTCTAAATATGTTGGCTGATGGGATATTTAATGTAACAGAGTTGAGCTAGTGAATAGGACAGATCAAAGTAGTATTATATTAGTATTGAAGTGAGGACAGTTCCTGAATAGGAATTTATAATATGTGCTTTTATACTAAACAAATAATACAATGTCAAGAAAGAGCCGTCTCATAGACCAACCTGGCTGTTTTAAGTATTAGTATTTGCACTTTGTATGAGCTTTTCTTCTCCTCTTGGAGGTGTAGGGGGTTTCTTGTTGGAATGAGGGTGCAGTGACACGCGAAAAAGCTAACTACTCAGAATGATCTGAGCTGATTAGCTCTCAGTTTTGTCTTTTTTCTGCTACTGGGACGGTAAAAAAAGTAGTTGTTTCTAACAGCAGGACTGAAGGATTGCCTGGAGAGGTGGTTTCAATATGACTATGACATTATTAGCCAGTGAGTTTTATCGATTCTTGTTATCCATTCCTGGCAATGTTTTCCTTCAATTACGTTTATCCCAGTATTAATCTTTTATTGATTATTCTATCACCTTTAGTCATCTTCCCCATCAACATTGTTCACCTACTTGTCATATTTGAAGAAATATGAAGTAACAGTTCTTCCAATAGAATTAACAAGGGAGAGAAATCGGTATGATATTTGTAATAAATAAGATTAACTTTTCTGTGCCGTTTAGAGACGCAACAACCAACCCTTTTAGAGACACAACAACCAACCCTTTTAGAGACACAACAACCAACCCTTTTAGAGACACAACAAGTAACCCTTTTAGAGACACAACAACCAACCCTTTTAGAGACACAACAACCAACCCTTTTAGAGACACAACAACCAACCCTTTTAGAGACACAACAACCAACCCTTTTAGAGACACAATAATCAACCCTTTTAAAGACACAACAACTAACCCTTTTAGAGACACAAGAATCAACCCTTTTAGAGACGCAACAACCAACCCTTTTAGAGAAACAGCAATCAATCCTTTTAGAGACACAACAACCAACCCTTTTAGAGACACTACAATCTTGTTGTTTTAGATTAGCCACAAATCTTGAATACACAGATCCAAACTACATGAGCAATTTTATTGTTATACAATGAAGTATTTGTAATATATATATGTGTGTGTGTAACACCATCAAAATCTACCAGGGATATAAACATTAATGGTATAATTAGGGATACCGTAGACAGAAACTAATATAGCTAATAATTGGCCACAGGTACTCCTACGAAAATATATCATGCATTTTTTATTATGTCTAGGGAATTCAAAAAATATTTGAATTTCTTCTGATACTTGTCTGATCCATGGGCTATTTGTACTATAACTTTCTTGGATTTGTGTGTTCAGTGTACGCTAGGCTAGAAAAGGTAAAACAGGTATGTTTACTGATAATTCATTGAAGAAGTGCTGTGTACATTTCATAATAGAAACATCTTAAATCATCATCACTGTTTCGCCGGATCCTGTGAGATTGAGTTGGTTTGGAAGGTCCCCCTGTTTCGAAACATGGCTGCTAAAATAATAAAGTTTAGTTTCGGTTTGGAAATGTATGGTTGTTGTGTCTGTAAAAGGGTTGGTTGTTGTGTCTCTAAAAGGGTTCAAGAAAAAAACATTCTTATGATCAAAGAACAGAGCCTTAGGTGCGTCGGAAAAGATCAAGGCCAGATATACAAAACAATATTATATGTCATGTCAAAGATGGAAAATCTTGGCAAGTAAATTACATCAATTTAATCCCAACTTGAAACATACATAACACATGGAAGCAATTTCAAATATCTTTTATTACAGGAGAAGTTCACTTTGAAGCGTTGAAACACTTAAAAAAAAACTCTGTAAAAACTACAGTTTCGAAAAGCATGCTCTTCAAATGGTGAGTCTAGTTTAGAGCCCAGAAGATCATGAGATAGTCACGTAACGTTGATTCAAGAGTATATGAGCAAATATGTTTATCTTCGACAAATTAGCAAATAAACAAAAGGACACAAATAACACGAGCCATTAACAAATTCCAACAAACTTTGATCACATAATAGGATTTAGTTCGCGGCAATTTAAAGGACACCCAAGAACGCTGTACTGCTTATTACCGGTGAAGTACACTACCATAACTCTTGCGATACCAATTACACAAGACAAAGACAAATAATGCATTTGTGTCTACACTGCACTCAGCTTTAATGACTGTAACTTGAGCTGTTGTTATTTTCAATCAATATAACCTTAGACTGATTAAATTTACACTGTTGCGTCGTATGTAACGCTTTGCTTTGTTATTTTAAACATTTGTGCTGTGTTATGTAATAACTCCATACATCATTTACACTGTTGCGTCGTATGTAACGCTTTGCTTTGTCATTTTTAACATTTGTGCTGTGTTATGTAATAACTCCATACAGCATTTACACTGTTGCGTCGTATGTAACGCTTTGCTTTGTCATTTTTAACATT
>NW_013666770.1:52026-55111 GCF_000517525.1 Limulus polyphemus
ATGAAAACAAGTGTGTTTATAAAAGCGTTTCAATTAGCATATCGACATGAAAACAAGTGTGTGTTAATAAAAGCATTTCAATTAGTATATCGACATGAAAACAAGTGTGTTTATAAAAGCATTTCACTAAGCGTATCGACATGAAAACAAGTGTGTGTTTATAAAAGCGTTTCAATTATCTTATCGACATGAAAACAAGTGTGTGTTAATAAAAGCATTTCAATTAGCATATCGACGTGAAAACAAGTGTGTTTATAAAAGCGTTTCAATTAGCGTATCGACATGAAAACAAGTGTGTGTTTATAAAAGCGTTTAAATTAGCGTATTGACATTAAAACAAGTGTGTGTTTCTAAAAGCATTTTACTTAGAGTATCAACAGGAAAAAGTGTGTGTGGGTGTAAGACAGCGTTTCACCTAGCGTATCAATAGGAAAAAAGTGTGGGTGTGGGAGTGTAGAAAAGCGTTTCATTTAGGATATTGACAAGAAGTGAAATTCATTATGGTATATAATAGCGATACACATTAGATAAGTATCATCACTTTTAGAATGTCAAGTTATCAATCAAGATGCTATATTGATGTTATAGCATGTGCTGTGATCAGTATAAGATTTAATCGTAAAATTAACATCTCTTAAGATTACTCACAATCATTACAGATTTGCATTTCTGACTCAAAATAGCCTTGCAGAGAAGTGTAGGAAGAATAATAAACAAACCAACTAGCCAGGTTCACATGACAACCTAGTCAACTACCGTATAAAGCAACTAGCCAGGTTCACATGACAAACAAAATGTATACACATATCCCTGCTTTGAAAAATCACTAGTTCCTTAACATATTTACAGCCTAGTTAGTAACCTGAAGTCAAACAACATTTCAATTTGTGATAATCAAATGTACAGTTTTAAAGGATTGAATGAATAAAAGCTGATCTATGAGACTAGTGTATTTTTATTCTTTATGAATTGGTAACATCTGAAGACTGTGGCAGCACAGTTATAATAGTAAGCTGACAGAAAACCTCCAAGAACTAATCCTATAAAATTCAATACTGAAAACTGGATATAACTAAATACAGAGGAATAATAAATAACAGAAATAACACATCAGTATAATAATGTACAAATTATTAAAGAATTAAGAAGACATAAATCAACCCGACTATTTCCGAAAGGTCAAGCTTTTTGTTGTCTAGGAACGGTAATTTCAGGTTGAAAACGGCTCCAAAAGGTCAAGGTTCACTAACGGTAATAGAGGACGTTTTGAACCATGGCAACGGTCAACATTACTGTTTTAAAATATCAATAAGATATATTAAAAATATAAATATTCTGCTCATCAAAGAATAGCATAGCCAATTTTATCCGGTAACAATCGAAACCTTTAGTTTCCTTTTTAAGTTTTTGAAACATTTCTTATAAAATTACTGAAAATTAAGAGACTGTTTTCTTTTAAAACTTGAAACACATTTTGAAGGCATATATTTACAAAAGGTAATACGTCTTTTATTTGTATTAAAAAAAATTAGAGATATTTTATTATAATTTATTCGACTTCAGTATATAATCTTCATTTTTTTCATTTCATTTTAACTGGTGAACTGAGAATATGTAATACATTTAGTACCAAATATCCATATTATATGATTTTTCTTCATAACTTGGCAACTGAAATCCTTTTACTTTAAACAGTAATCCTGTAGTAAAGCATATTTTTTCAAATTACATTTCGGAGATGCTTTATAAAAAGCTGAATCCAAGTTAAAATAAACATTCAATCGAATATTAGAAGAACATCTTAGTACTATGTTTTGTCAAATGCGGAGTTAATAAATGAACTTTTCGTGTAAGTTGTCTTGATTGGCTGTGGGACACTGTGACGTTTGAAGGCAATTACACGAACTGGTTTTGAAGTATATTGGTGAGAAAGTACCCGAGAAGCGATTAACGTGACACGTATATACAGATTACAATCACTAATCCATTAACGTAACGCTTTCATTAAACGTATCTTGATTCTATCTAGCATCTATATGTTTAAGGTCTTAAAAAGTATATAAGGAATTCATTTATTCCAGAAAAAAACAAAACAATCGTCAATATCTTAGTAATCAATTCACACATCAAGGCAACATGCATTCACACATCAGGCAACATGTATTTTACATATATATATATATATATATACGTAAATGTAAATTTATGAAAATATAAGCGCAGCCACAATACAAACATCCAATACTGGGGCACAAATCATATGGTGGGTCATTATATAATGCGTGATGGGTTTTTCTGGTACCGGCGGAAGTAAAACCGAAATTGCATTGGGTTTTTCTGGTACCGGCGGAAGTAAGACCGAAATTGCATTGGGGTATACAATCTATCCAGTTTAACCCCAACTTCGCCGGCCTCACATGATTAAGAAAGAAAAGAAAAAAAAGAAGCAAATGTGGGTGCTCTAGTCCACAACGTCCCACATCTGTACCACCTTTCGCTGTCTGCACCCAGATGTGGGTGCTCTATTCCACAACGTTCTACATCCTAGTTGACTAGGTTGTCATGTGAACCTGGCTAGTTGTTTTATGCAGTAGTTGACTAAGCTGTCATGTGAACTTTGGCTAGTTGCTTTATACGGTAGTTGACTAGGTGGCATTTTTTCTGACTATTCTACATAAGAAACAAATGAAGTATGTTGAATTTCAGAGGTATTGTTACCTGGATGTACACATAGGTATTGTTGCCTGGATGTACACAGAAGTATTGTTGCCTGGATGTACACAAAGGTATTGTTGCCTGGATATACACAGAGGTATTGTTGCCTGGTTGTACACAAAAGTATTGTTGCCTGGATGTACACAAAGGTATTGTTGCCTGGATGTACACAGAAGTATTGTTGCCTGAATGTACACAAAGGTATTGTTGGCTGGATATACACAGAGGTATTGTTGCCTGGATGTACACAGGGGTATTGTTGAAACATTTTTTCTGGTTCACGAATTAAAACTTATTTTAAGGATGGAGAAACTTAGGAGATTTTGCGTCGTCTTATCAAAAAGAAGAAATAAATAAACGTAATTTTCTC
>NW_013666770.1:55385-63716 GCF_000517525.1 Limulus polyphemus
TTTTTATTAACACACACTTGTTTTCATGTCGATATGCTAATTGAAACGCTTTTATAAACACACTTGTTTTCATGTCGATATGCTAATTGAAATGCTTTTATTAACACACACTTGTTTTCATGTCGATATGCTAATTGAAACGCTTTTATAAACACACACTTGTTTTCATGTCGATACGCTAAGTGAAATGCTTTTATAAACACACTTATTTTCATGTCGCCATGCTTAGTGAAAAGCTTTTATACACATACACACACACACTTATTATCGTATATTTTGTTTCTATTTCGTCGTTAAGTGTGTAAGGTTTCACACAACAATACTCCGGCTGGTTATCACGACTCGGTGTATATTGTTTCACTAGTTGTTATACTTTATCTTTTATTTCTTTCTATTGCAGCCACTTTCTAAATTGTTTTTCTTTGTATTCTGATACTGTACGTTGTGCAACTAATCTAAACACAATCAATATCACACTTTTTCACACAGCAACTTACCAACGCTTAGAAATGGAATACGATTGTTTTACAAAATCTTTGTGAAGAAGAAATTGAAAGAAAAAAAAATTAGTATTGGTCTGAGCCTCGCGATATGGTTGTTTTCTCGTGTTCAATTTTGTTGGAGCTAACAGATTTGATAGGAAACACACAGTAATGTCATTATATTTCTATTTCGATTCTCCAGCCTAACATCAACCGAGGAAAAGGAACTACAAAACGGCTGGTACAAAACGACAGTGATGGTCGATGGATTGATAATACTAGAAATACGGCAAACATCTGGTGGATCGCGGCAGAGATTCGTTTCTCGTACAGAGAATGTTTTCTTTATAAAATTCAGTCCCAGGATTAATGTAGAAATTCATCCGATCATCGGTAATTTAAAATAAACAAGAACCTTGAAGTGTGCTTCTAAGAAAACTTACGTCGGGAAGAAAGTGTGATTGTGTTGTTGAAAAACTTACGTAGGAAAGAAAGTGTGATTGTATTGTTAGAAAACTTACGTCGGGAAGAAAGTGTGATTGTATTGTTGGAAACTTACGTCGGGAAGAAAGTGTGATTGTGTTGTTAGAAAACTTACGTCGGGAATAAAGTGTGATTGTATTGTTAGAAACTTACGTCGGGAAGAAAGTGTGATTGTATTGTTGGGAAACTTACGTCGGGAAGAAAGTGTGATTGTATTGTTGGAAACTTACGTCGGGAAGAAAGTGTGATTGTATTGTTGGAAAACATACATCGGGAAGATGCACATAAAATAACAAACCTACCTAACCTAATAGAAACAACATAATGTAGAAAAGTTAATTATTGTTCTTACCGATTCATTATCCTGACGCCACACTAAAAAATTATAAATTTAAAAACACTTAATCTTTATTAATCCAGATTGTTTTGTTGCCTCCCAGTGACACAGCGGTATGTCTGCGGACTTACAACGCTAGAAATCGGGTTTCGATACCCGTGGTGGGCAGATTGCCCATTGTGTAACTTTGTGCTCAACTACAAACAAGCTGTTTTGTTGTTATCATAATTATAGTGTAGTTTGTCTAGGTACTAGGTTTTTGGTGTTACAATCCGACAGACTTATCACTAAGCCATCAGGGACCATATTGTGTAGTAAATTGTTTTTAGTAAGTAACAGAAAGTAGGAAATCGTTCGCCATTTTTTTAGGGCAAAGGTACATCGGGCTATCTGCTGTATCCACCAGGGGGGGGGGGATCGAACTGCAGAACTTAGCGTTGTATGCCAGTAAACATATCGTTGACCCACAGGGGGATCACAGCTGTAATATTGTGAACTTATAACTCTATAAATCGGGGTTCGCCACTATTTCGAACAAAAAGGAATATAACAGTATTGTTTGTTTGTAGTTATGCACAAAGCTACACAATGGGCTATCTGTGCTCTGCTCACCACGGGTATCAAAACCCAGTTTCTAGCGTTGTAAGTCCGCAGACATACCGCTGTGCCACTGGGGAGCTAACAGTATTGAGTCACGCCAGTTGATATTCGTGTTTGCTGTTTAAATAGTTATATGGTATGTTTGGAAAATTGAAAATAACATTATGGGTAACTATAACAGAATTTACAAATTAATAAACATATTCAAATAAGGTTTATCCTGATATCAAAGTGTTCGATGTTGTTAATTCTTTCTTTCTTTATTTTATTCATTTTAAGTAACATTATAAAACCGAAATAGGTGAAATATGTTTGGTACAATTGTGGAAAATACTACCGTAGACTTATCAGTAAAAAGACCAAACTATTAGCAAGTCCGTGATTCATGTCTCGTTCTCGCAAAATCGCGTTTGGGGTCGTGGATGTGTTATAAGAGTCGCAATGAAATTCTACTATTCGATTAAAGTTACCAAGAGAATGCAGTGGCTGATGTTGACTAATTGCCTTCCTTATAGCTTTTCAATTCTACATTAGCTTTCTTGTGCACCCATGCGCGAATATCCGAGACAAACAGAAACAACAGAAGGCCCAACAATATATTTTCTAAGGCTATAGCACGATATAGGTATTTTGTTTATTATCCTAAGTATTCCTTTAGGGTGTGATCAAAAAGTTCTTTTTTTTAAAGATATTTTTGACTATATATCTAGAACACTCTCACATAATAAATATGCCCGCCCTATTAATATTTAGTACAGTAGCTAGGAAATTTAGAATTCGCTGTGTATATATATATATTAGCGCGTCAAAAATTAATGTCGCGTTTTGGAACACTTTCATTAACTACCTTCCAAAAAACGTACATCACGTATAATAGTTAAACGAACCGCCTAAGCGTCACGTTAGTGTAGCCTATATAATGTGTAAAGTTTAGTATACTCTAATTTCTTATAGTGATGGCACACGACTATACACACATTCGGCATGTAATGTTGTTTGAATAGAAAAAGGGAAATAACGTCTCTGTAGCCACAAATAATATCAAAGAAGTTTATGGAAACGTTTTGAACGTTCCAAAGTGTCAACGATTGTTCAGCAAATTTGATGCTCTGAAAACGCTTGCTGAGTTTAACCCAAGGCAACACACTCGTGAAATGGCCTTGAAACTGCATGTCTCTCATGAAACAACACGTAAACATCTAAGGAATATGTGAAAACCCCATACAGAAAGTGTTCGGGTGCCCCACGAACTCTCCGATGATCATCGTTTCCAAAGTGTGAACATTGCTTTGTCTCTTTTGGCGCGCAATGCGCCTGAACCATTTTTGGACAGAGTTGTCACCGGTAATGAAGCTGGATTACCTATGCGAATATTAAAGGCCAAAAACAATAGCTCAGTCTTAGACAAGAACCACTTCCGACCCAAAAACCTGGACTCCATCTACAGAAAGTGATGCTTTGCATTTGGTGGAACATCAAAGGAGTAATTCATTTCGAACTCCTCAATCCACAGTGAACTGTCAATGCAGATATCTATAGTCAGCAACTGAAACTTTTAAATCAAGCCCTTCATCAGAAACGCCCTTCACTCGTTAATCGGAAAGGTGTTCTTCTTCTCCACGACAATGCTTGTACACATGTGTTATGTTTGACGCAACACAAGATTATGAAGTTGGGTTGGGAAGTTCTCCCCCACCCACAATATTCTCCAGATATGGCACCATCAGATTACCATATTTTTCGTTCGTAATGTTGTTGTTGTTTTTATATGTAGATATAAAATAGTAGATTGCGTGTAAAGAGCTTCAGGCCATTACATTTAAGATATAGTAAATCATAGATACACGTAAACTTGTAGTTGTAAGATAGTAATATTTCAAAATACAAAAATATTAAATATAGTTTCTCAGACTTGACTTCATAATTTTGTTTCAACGCAACATGCGAGGAAAAGTGCCATCCCTAATCAGGTAGAAGTTCGAAAAAGAAGGATGCGTTATAAGAACCGAATAAGAGTTTAGTATCAACTTCTATATACACGTAACATAAAAATACAATCTAAAGCTCAAGAAGACTATTTAGAAAACCGAAGCAAAAATATGTCCAAACTTCATTTCTTTGTTTACTAAGTTGTAGGTCTTTGGTTAGGGCGATATGTATAAGACGCTGTTTAGAGAACGGGAATTGTATTAGATCGTCAAGAAATTAATGTCGTTTGTTTTAGATGAAAAACACCGAACAACTTATATATCAAAACAAAACATTTATTAAATGAAATAGTCTCCATTCTTATCGATGATGCTTTTCCATCTTACAGTCATGTTGTTAATGCCCTGATTAAAGAAATCACTTGGCTTTGAAGCAAAAAACATGTGCATACGTTTTGTCATTAAAATGGTGTTGCAACAGTGACATACACATGCACTGTCTAAAATAACATAACGCAGTTAACTTGTAGAACCGATTTATCAATACTAAAATATGTTGAATTAAATCACGTGTATAATGGTGAAACTATTTTTTTTTTGGCTTAGAAAATAAGTTTCATGTTATAAGATAAATATCAATAACTACTAGATAAGAACTACGGTTGCAAAACCACTATCATAAAACTAAGTATGTTTAGTGCACTTTTCTTGAATGAACGTTTTGAAAGGGCATTAAAAACGCGTTAAATTGTGGTAGAAACTACTTACAAATTATAGTTTAAATGTCACTATATATGAAATATGTTGTACTGATTATCGACCATTTGAAATAGCCGCTTACAGATCAATACCACTTCCAATATTGGTATATATTTCATATCCACAGTCCTTTTGAAGTCAGCAAAGTTAAATCTTCTATAAGAACGCAAAATTGTGTATGTTTGAGTCAAGTTTCTGTCATTATGCATTTTAGTATACAAAGGAGGTACATATAGGGAATGACGATTGAAATTTGGCAAATATATAATTTAGTTTATTTCTTTGTCACTTTCTGCACCAAAACGAAACTTTATCAGAAATGTAAAGTGCAGTTGATTAAATCCTAAAAGACCGAGGAACTCCGCTGAGACATCAAAGTAATTATTAGTTATTTTAAGCTTAAGAATGTTTACAAAGTATAGTTTGTCCTAGAACTGAGCTTATTCAACTTAAATTATGTAGAAATACATAGTAACCTCTTTAAATCGATTTATTTGTCATTACACGTTAGTATTAGGCCTATTATATATTTTAACACTGCATTCTATGTCTAGTCCCTTAGGGATGTTCAAGAATTAGACGAGTGTATAATAACAGTATTCCGACCACACTATATTCGCCATATCCATTGTTGACGACAATTATTGTCATTACACGTTAGTATTAGGCCTATTATATATTTTAACACTGCATTCTATGTCTAGTCCCTTAGGGATGTTCAATAATTAGACGAGTGTATAATAACAGTATTCCGACCACACTATATTCGCCATATCCATTGCTGACGACATTACATGTTTATTCCTACTGTTGATCTTCTGTTGTTGTTTTTGTTGGAAGTGAAGCACAAAGCTACACAATGGGCCATCTGTGCTCTGCCCACTACGAGTATCTAAACCCTGTTTCTAACGTTGTAAGTCCGCAGACATATCGCTGTAACAATGGGGAGCACCCACTGTTGTGTGTTCAACGAATACCCCTCCCCACTATCAACTTATGAAAACTATAAGAGATAGTAATGAAATTACTTAACTTTCAATTCTGTAATTCTAGCTATATTACACTGATTATCCTACACACACACGCATATATCATATTTTAAGATGTTAACACTAGTCCATTGGTTTACAATATGCAACAAGAAATTTAATGTTAAAATTATTTTCAGTTATAGAGATTGTATGAAAACTATGTATACATATGTATGTGCTTGTGTGTTTGTGTTTGAGTAGCTTATATACAAAATATAGAAGTAATTTCAGCTATCGACACTAAAGATCGCTCGAGACGAATTGTGCTCGTAGCTCCGTCATCTTTTGACCGATTTGAGATCTAATTACAGTTTTTGGACTCCGGAGGTCAAACCCTTTCGATTGATGTATTTGGCCACGTTCAAGGTCTCATAGCTTAATATAGTGTAATCCTGCCTAAAAGAATTTCAATTTGAGGGTAGGCTGGTAGATATCTCGATGAGTAATAAAATATAATCGGGTATACGTCTCCCCACACTTAGTATTGCTAGCACACAAAAATGTAGATAATAAAAAGGGAAAGAAAGATCTTATAGATTAATTTACTCTAACCTTGACATGATATATTTTTTACTTAGTAAATGGAGGAAGTAAGATATAACTGAATTTTAATTTAATTAAATGTAAAATTCAATTAAAATATATTACATACGTTATCTCTTAGACAAATAATAAAGATTTTAATATCAATGCAAAAAATTATGGTAGTCCACGAGGACTTGTTTGTTTTGAATTTCGCGCAAAGCTACACGAGGGCTATCTGCGCTAGCCGTCCCTAATTTAGCAGTGTAAGACTAGAGGGAAGGCAGCTAGTCATCACCACCCACCGCCAACTCTTGGGCTAATCTCCGTTTCTACCGTTAGTCTTACTCTAACATATTAAACGTTAAGCCTATGTTCATCGTTAGGCCTATCACTTCTACGGTAGTTAACTTTTCCTTTTGTAACTTTATTTTCTTCTCCTATTATCTGTCTGCTTTCTACGTTTTCGACGTCAATGTATTGCACGCGACGTTCACTAGTCTCAACATCAATGAATTATTAACAAAACTTCCTTCAATCGTCTGCTTTTAACTCTTATTATAACAAAAACTAAACAATAATAAAACATCCATTCACAAAAATAAATAAATCAATAACATCTAAACTAAACAGTCTTATATCACGAGAACCAGTGGTCCACGTTTGTGAATTCCCATAAATCGTTATAAGTCAATTTTTGATGGATTAAGTCCTCGTGAGGCCCGGCATGGCCAAGTGGTTAAGGAGCTCGACCCGCAGACTGCGGGTCGCGTGTTCGAATCCCAGTCCCACCAAACATGCTCGCCCTTTCAGCCGTGGGGAGTTATAATGTGACGGTCAATCCCACTATTCGTTGGTAAAAGAGTAGCCCAAGAGTTGACGGTGGGTGGTGATGACTAGCTGCCTTTCCTCTAGTCTTACACTGCTAAATTAGGGACGGCTAGCGCAGATAGCCCTCGTGTAGCTTTGCGCGAACTTAAAAAAAACAAACAAACAAACAAACTTTGATCAAAAGAAAATATTCATATTATTATTTTTTATATATTTCGAACCTCAAAGGCTACACTACTTCATTCATTATTTAATAACGTACAAAAAGTTAATGGTCAAATAGATTCTTTCTTCGCATAAATCGAAAAGGCGTCTTCAGAGTTATAAAAATAAAACCTGTGCTGAGAATCATGATAGTATTGCTGTTTAACTAATCAATTTGGAAAATAAAACACGGCTTCTAAGCCTTTTGAAATCAATTTATAATTATCTCTTTGAAGATAAATAATGCTTTTGAAAAAGGCCCAGTTGCTAACAGAAGGCCTTTGAACTTTGGTAAAGAAAAGTTATAATGCAATTATGACCACTTTTATGATGCTTTTCAGTTACGTAACAAGAGCTAATTAAGTTCAAAGGCAGCAAGAAGTGTAATTACAAACTTCTGGATCACTTGCATAATTCATTTCAGCATGTCTAAAGAAAATTTAAACTTAATTTTTTTCGAGTTCAATTAGTATAGAACAATACAGTAGCTTCGATTGTTTTATTCAAATAACAGTTTAGAATGACTATTGAATTTTTCTGAGTCTAATATGTGTGTTATATTAATTATGAATATATATTTTATATTTTCTTTTAATTCTGAAGGATAAACACCGTCCCTCACATGCGGATGCCAACTATCACCAATTCAAAGTAATTCTCGTAATTTAAATAAACGTTTCGGAGTTGTCATCGGTAAACAACAAGTATCAGTCCGCCAAATGATCCTCTCAGCATATGTATATAATAAGATCTTTTTTTTTTGCGTTAATACATTAAGTGTCAAAGTAATATTTTACTACAGTCGCCCAGAAATATTTTCTCCATTTTTACTGAATTTATTACCTTGTATATCAAAGTTTCATTCTTTAACCTCAAATTTCCATATGCTGAACCTCAGGTTAAAATATCGTCTTTTAGAAGTAATTGTTTTTCATTTTCATATAATATATTAACGTTTGGAATATTAAGTTCAAATATTTGTATAACGATAGTGAACGAAAATGCGTTTCATAAAATAATGCGTATTGCATAAGTCTGTTCCGTACATCGAAATAATGTGAAGTTTTATTGTAGTTGTTAGCCTGAATGATATGGATTGGTTAACGTACTATTTCTGATACTTTGTACAGCTATTTCAACATTGATATGTCATG
>NW_013666770.1:63737-69792 GCF_000517525.1 Limulus polyphemus
CCTGCTATATCATCATTGATATGTCATGCCTGCTATATCATCATTGATATGTCATGCCCCTATATTCCCCAAATGTAGTACTTACTACAGAGCACAGATTAATGTTAACTTGCGATCAGAGCACAGATTAATGTTAACTTGCGATCAGAGCACAGGTTAATGTTAGCTTCCGATCAGAGCACAGATTAATCTTAACATCTGATCATAGCACAGATTAATGTTAACTTCCTATCAGAGCACAGATAAATGTTAGCTTCCGATCAGAGCACAGATTAATATTAGCTTCCGATCAGAGTAAGCTACCTATCTAGATCCAATTTAAAAACCAAGCTGGCAATGAAGGTAACTAAATATAAATATATACTTTTATTGCGTTCCTACTGATACAGAGTATATATAATGCATTGTTTAATTAGTTCGGTGTCTTCACTGTCAATCATAATTTCGGCCCTAAACCTAATAGTATCTCACGAGGTTCGGTTAGTTTATGAGATTCATGCTAGCCCTATGCATATATATATATATTAAGGTTACTATGCAAAACAATCTCTATAATACAAGCATAATGATGAGAAATAGAATTAATAATAATAAAATTAGATACATTAAACATTCTAACTGAGGAAAAATTGAGTTTAGAAAATCTGTAATTGACGTTGCTTTCATGTTCATTTACAGACGTATTTCCTATTTAGGCAAAATAAATAAATAAATAAATTCGGAATGTATACAACATCTACACACAAATCATTATTAATCTTAAATGATGGCTTTCTAAAATAGTCCACTGGTTGGACAGTGGTAAGTCTTCAAATTCACAATGTTAAAATCAAGGGTTTGATTTCCCTCTGTGGACACAGCAGATAGCCCGATGTGGCTTTACTATACGACAACACACACACACACACTTTCCAAAATAAAATTTCACAATTAATAAGAAAGCTTAATAGTTTGATTTTTGTGATATTTGTTTTGTTAATCATATATATTCATTTATAAATACACTCAAAATAAATTTAGAAAACTTATATACACCAAGGTATTAAAAAATTGTAGTTATATTTAGCTATATCTTTGAAAGGCATAACTTAATGCATAGTACAAATAACTATTTTGGAGTTGAAAACATTTTTTTTCAAAATACGCTCTCAACAGCCTGTATCTTTTTTTATGGTCGTTGGTCGTCTAACTAAGTCACGCTATTATTCAATACTCTATACATAACTACCGTGATACATAGAGCCTAAACATCGTGTTTTTTCTATACTAAGTAAGAGACCCATCTATTGAGAAGTAATTTTATCCTTTCATGTTATTCATGATGTTTTCTCTGTACTTAAAGTAAGGGCGACGTATTAGTTGTAATGGAGATCATGTTTATGAAAATGGCTGTTAAGATTTTGATATACGTCCTGAAGTTAAAAGAGCTGAACAGTGTATTTAGTTTCCATTCTTACAAAGCTCGTTTATTGAAATTGTCCTGAGTTTTGTTCTTTATTTTTCTTGGTTGAAGAACTGCAGTATATAGGATGATGGGATTTTCAGTCTAAATGATATTTTATGCACACATGAGTTAATCTGTCATCAGGCCAAAGACTTCTATGTTTCCGGCATAGTCGTCTCTAATTTTCTACTAATCACCAGAGGGAAGTAACTGAGAAGCAGCCGCGAATCACGAGTTTTATTGTGAATTTTATAATGCGTCCACAGGCGAAAGTGTGAAGATTTTTGAATGATATCCCTGCTCGTGATAAGATCTTTGGGTAGGTATTTCTTTGAAAAAGAATATACCAGAATAAAGTAAGTTTATGACTAAGTATGTTTAGTTTTGGATTGTATACCTTACTTTGCTAATGGATAAGACTTATGGTTTTAAATATCAGCAATCAAATAAGGCAGAAGGATTTGAAAGTTCGCGAAGAAATAGCGAAAGATAATGATAAAATTTGTTATCAAGCTCTGGAGAAGAGTCTAAAAGTTAATTAACAAACATCATAAAAGGAGTTAAAAACAAACAATCAAATACCGCAGAAAGAAGTAGACCCCAACAATTAATGACAACAGAAAGATAAAAACCATTAACAAATTCCACAGAAAGAAGAAGACATGAACAATTAATAACTGCAGATACATAAAAATAGTTAACAAATACCGAAGAAGGAAGTAGATCCCAACAACTAATAAAGGCAGAAAGAAGTAGATCCGAACATCTAATTACAGAAAAAAAGATTAAAATAATAAAAAAAATACCGAAGAAAGAAGTAAATATGAACAATTAATTACTGCAGAAAAATAAAAATAGTTAACAAATATTACAGAAAGAAGTAGACCCCAACAATTAATTAAAGGAGAAAGACAAAAATCACTAACCAATATTACAGAAAGAATTCAGCATAACAATTAATTACAGCAGAAAAATAAAAATCATTAACAAATATTACAGAAAGAAGTAGACTCCAACAATTAATTACAACAGAAAGATAAAAATCATTAACAAATATTACAGAAATAAGTAGACCCCAACAATTAATTACAACAGAAAGATAAAAATCATTAACAAATATTACAGAAAGAAGTAGACCCCAACAATTAATTACAACAGAAAGATAAAAATCATTAACAAATATTACAGAAAAAAGTAGACTCCAACAATTAATTACAAACGAAAAATAAAAATCATTAACAAATAATAAAGAAAGAAGTAGACCCCAACAATTAATTACATCAGAAAGATAAAAATCATTAACAAATACTGCAGAAAGAAGTAGACCCTTACAATTAATTACATCAGAAAGATAAAAATCATTACTAAATACTGCAGAAAGAAGTAGACCCCAACAATTAATTACATCAGAAAGATAAAAATCATTAGTAAATTATAAAAAAAGAAGTAGACCCCAACAATTAATTACATCAGAAAGATAAAAATCATTAGTAAATAATAAAGAAAGAAGTAGACCCCTACAATTAATTACAACACAAGAATATCAACACATACCGCAGAAGGAAACTAAATAAGATAACTAATACCAAAAAAATGGATATGAAAATCACTTAAAACATTCCGAACAAGAGGGGTACTGAGTAGAATGCAAATTTCCGCCACTCAGCGTTGATAAACGGACACGGACTACTTTTGGTAGGACAATGGGGAATAATATTCTATATATATCCAGTAAGTTTCATGAACATCCGATCATTTTTGACTGATTTGAAGAGTAAATCTGTCCCCATGTTAACAGACATGGATTTTTTTTTATTTTCGTTGACTTTTCTCTGGCATTGACACTCCAAAATCTAATAAATTCTAAGTTAGATCATATTACAAATGTATACTAACTTTCGTCCAAATCCATTCAGTTGTTTTCGAGAAATCTTGCTGACAAAAACAAATACACACACACACAAAGGTGAAAACACAATCTCCGTCACTTTCGGTGGCGAAGATAATACAGATAAAAAGACAGTTGGTTTATACGTCAAAAACAGGGGCGAATTCAAGGTAGGTCAACAGGTACCCGAAGATGATACTATTTGTTTGTAATCATTAGTAGTATCAGCTACTATGCAGCATTGTTTAGAACTGCAACATTATATGTCCCATCGAAGTGCATACCAAAGGTAAATTTGGTTGCGCTCTACCTTATTGGTTAAATTTCAACTAAGGACGATATTAGTAAAATATATCTTTTATCACCTTGTTTTTTAGTTGAGGCAAAGTAGGTTTTGCACATGCGCAGTTTGGTGATTTTGTAATTCCCGAAATCATAAACTCTAACTCACACTTTTGCCCCCCTCCTCAGTGGCACAGCCGTACGTCTGTGGACTTTTACCACTAGAAACCGGGTTTCTATACCCGTGGTGGACAGAGCACAGATAGCCCTTTGTTTTACTTTGTGCTTAATAACAAACAACAAATCACAATTATTAATACATAAGTTATATTGAAGACATGCAAAGCGCGAATTTTCTAAGAATATCTACGAATTGCGAGAGAGAGATATTCAATTTCAATAACAGACCACTCTACTTACGTGCTAGACGCAGTAATTAACGCTATACAATCTTTAAACAATAAACAGGACTCAACTTCAGAGGAAGCTGGCACGTCTACCATCTAGAACAGTTGATGTTCGAACCTGCGAATTGGACGATTGTCTAGTTCGTACTTATCTATTACTATGATGGCAGGACTACCATATTTTATGTATTAGTAGTCTTTCTGTGTAATTAACAAAAAAACTACTTAATTTCTTTTTTTATTTAACAGCACAATTCTCCTGAAACCAATCAACCTATTAAAGAGCTCGGCATATTACGTGGCACGTCGTCTCGTGACGAAAATAAAAACTCTAGGCAGGAGAAGCCCAAAGAGATAACTACTTTTAGATTAATACGGATTATAATTACCATTAGCCTTAGATTTGTTAATGTTTCAATATATCTAAAGCACCATCTAGCTGCTTCTTTAAATGTCATACGGCTGGTCTATTTATTAGCGGTGGAGAAAAAAGATGAGGATAATCATTGCATACACCAGTGAGCGGAAAACATCCTTCGTACAAGATTGTAAGAAAATTGAGAAAGAAAAAAATTAAAACTGGCAACAGAGTTTCACAATACATGTCTCTCGAGCTATACATCGAAGTCACATATTCAGTGAGCCACAGCTTCGAATAAGAAAGAAAAAGATGGAGACGCGTTGTTCGGTGAAGAACTGTTGAGTTAAGGCAGCATATACTATAAGTTTGGTAGTAATATATCAAGCCGAACACACTAAGTCATATCCTGTACAGTGAGGAAGCATTTGAATGTCGTATATCACAGAAGGAAATGAAAGCACTTTAAAGTTATCGAAAGAAGGATCTAGAAGTAAATTAAGAAACAGTTAACTAAAAGTCAGCTAAAAATAAGAACAATATTATCAGAAGCCGCATGATTCATACAGAGGATTTTTTTCATTATATTCCCAGCTGCAGCTAACAAATACCAAAAACGACGATCTGAAAGTAAACTAACAGGCAGAAGAACTAATGCAGGAGGTTTGATTGTTTGTTTCGGAAATCATACTAAGATAAACAAGAGCTTATCTGTACATTAGCCGTCCAATTTAAACTAATAAAGAGGGAAAACAGCAGATCAACAGCATCCATTGCAACCACTTGGGCTATTTCCTATAAACAAATAAAGGGATTTGATTGTTACTCTTATAGCACACTCAGAACTCAGACTGCAAAGCGCGTTTAAGCGGCAACAGGACACAAGCCATGAGCTCTCGGATTCGCAGTTCAGGCACGCTCACTACCTGGACGTGACTTATTCAATTACTGCAGAATATGTTGAAAATCAATTACCAAATAGTGCATAAGTAAAGGAATACCAGCAATTATATACAACAGAAGGATTTGAAGATAATTTACTAAATACCTAAGACATCAGAACGACTTGAAAGTCGGCTAACAAACATCAATAAAAGATTTAAAATTCACCTAACAAACACCATTCAAACATACTGTCGAAGGTTCGGAAGATAATCTAAGAAATTTTAAAAGAAATATCTGGAAATCAATTAATAAACACACTAAGAAGATCTGACAGTCAGCTATCAAATACAACTAAAACATGTGAAAGTCAATAACAAATACGGGAACAAATGATGCACAATACTGTGAATATTTCCAGGTTAATGTACTAGAAAAATGTGAATTTCAGTTCACGCGTATCGGATAAGAATGTTCAATCTGAACGGAAACTTACGAGAACGTGTGCTAAATTGTTTGGTTAGAGGTTCGAGTATAGCAATTCCTATTTTTTACTTACTGAATGGTAAAAATCAGAATTAGGGGGCCTGCAACACAATCAACTAAAACGGCTTTATGTCATTTTTGATCCAAATAATAGGACTGGTCAGCCCTTTTATAATGCGACCAAAACTGAAAATTTAGAACGTCTTCAAAGACATCACGTCTCGAACCTCCGATCCTTTAATTTGTTTGTTTGTTTTGAATTTCGCGCAAAGCTAAACGAGAGCTATCTGCACTAGCCGTCCCTAATT
>NW_013666770.1:70277-75598 GCF_000517525.1 Limulus polyphemus
ACCTACCTTGGATACAATGTTTGTATATTCATTCAATCTGTCTTGTGTTGGCTTTATACATAAGACGTTTATACCTACCTTGGAAACAATGTTTGTACGTTCATTCAATCTGTCTTGTGTTGGCTTTATACATAAGACGTTTATACCTACCTTGGATACAATGTTTGTATATTCATTCAATCTGTCTTGTGTTGGCTTTATACATAAGACGTTTATACCTACCTTGGAGACAATGTTTGTACGTTCATTCAATCTGTCTTGTGTTGGCTTTATATATAAGACGTTTATACCTACCTTGGAGACAATGTTTGTATGTTCATTCAATCTGTCTTGTGTTGGCTTTATACATAAGACGTTTATACCTGCCTTGGAAACAATGTTTGTACGTTCATTCAATCTGTCTTGTGTTGGCTTTATATATAAGACGTTTATACTCACCTTGGAAACAATGTTTGTATGTTCATTCAATCTGTCTTGTGTTGGCTTTATATGTAAGACGTAAATACCTACCTTGGATACAATGTTTGTACGTTCATTCAATCTGTCTTGTGTTGGCTGTATATATAAGACGTTTATACCTACCTTGGATACAATGTTTGTACGTTCATTCAATCTGTCTTGTGTTGGCTTTATATACAAGACGTTTATACCTACCTTGGAGACAACGTTTGTATGTTCATTCAATCTGTCTTGTGTTGGCTTTATATAAGACGTTTATACCTACCTTGGATACAAGGTCTTGTGTTGGCTTTATATACAAGACGTTTATACCTACCTTGGATACAATGTTTGTATGTTCATTCAATCTGTCTTGTGTTGGCTTTATATATAAGACGCTTATACCTACCCTGGATACAATGTTTGTATGTTCATTCAATCTGTCTTGTGTTGGCTTTATATATATAAGACGCTTATACCTACCTTGGAGACAATGTTTGTATGTTCATTCAATCTGTCTTGTGTTGGCTTTATATATAAGACGCTTATACTCACCTTGGAGACAATGTTTGTATGTTCATTCAATCTGTCTTGTGTTGGCTTTATACATAAGACGTTTATACCTACCTTGGAGACAATGTTTGTACGTTCATTCAATCTGTCTTGTGTTGGCTTTATACATAAGACGTTTATACCTACCTTGGAGACAATGTTTGTACGTTCATTCAATCTGTCTTGTGTTGGCTTTATATACAAGACGTTTATACCTACCTTGGAGACAATGTTTGCAAGATTGAGTTACTCATAAAGTCTTGGGCAGCTATAAATAAATGAAATAAATACATTAAAGCCGGATCGATATAGTATTAATTATATGCTTACCTCATATCAGTAATAATTTCAAGCATGTTGTTCGTGGATACTTTAGTTCAAAACTTAGTAGTTTTATTGAATTAACACATGTGCAGTGCGATAGTATTATTGACTTACATTTCTAGCACGCCAATATAATACAGGACTTTTTCGCATGAAAATTATTTTTAAAATAGTTTTCTTATGTGTTCGCTTTACATGTAAAATGGTATTAATACACTAAGATGATTTACTACAAATATATCTATCAAATAACCGTACAACTGAGACTATCTTAAAATACTTGTCACTCATATTATGAAAAGTTATATGAATGTAACAGAGTTTCTTTTGTTTTATCTTCGGACTGACACTACACTGGCTTCCACTGCTTGCTGTCTACGTTGATACGCATATAATACACACTACTTCTGTTATCAGTACTCCAGTAATCGTGTATGAGTTAATCGTTTGACGTGAAGTATAGAATAAAAAGGACTAACGCTGCGAAATAAAAGTTATCACTATCAGACGACATCAGTTAAACATGGCACTGGTTAGGTTTAGAATATTGTACGTTATATTCAGAGTTTATGTATCCATCATAAATATAAATTATGTAAGTTAACAAAACAACCCAAAAAACAGAACTATTTTTTTGTGTTCTTTCTCGTTGTTTATGTAATTCGAAGCCAACGATGTCTCTGAATAATGGAATTTCAATTTGAAACGTTGCCATATACTGTGAAAAACACTTACAAAAATCAACAATAATAGTTTTGCAGCTTGGTTTTAAGTGTATTTCAGAGCAACGGATTTCAATTGAGCTCATTTCTATATTCTATTTTCAAGCCGTCGGACTTGCAATGTTAGAAACTGGGTTTCGATACTCGTAGTTTGCAGAGCACAAATAGTCCTTTGTGTAGCTTTGTGCTTAACTACAAACAAACAATCTATTTTCAGTAATATATTTGAAGAAACGATAGGCTATAAAAAAGTAAAAAAAACAACAACAAAAAATTCTCTAGAAGTAGCAGGTACGTTAGATATTTAGTTGTTTAATTAATGTAATAAGAATTATTCGTTTCAATTAAAATTTCAAACAGAAACATAGAATGATACATTGTTGAAATAGATGCATGATTTTCAGTGCTAAAGTTTTATGTATTATTGATAAAAGTCTTAAGTCGTTACGTCAACCTTTCTGGAAGATGAACCGCTGACCCAAGCTTGTCAAAATATGGTGAAACGATACCTGGAGGGAAACATTAGGCCTATGGAACAATCGCGACCAGGGTTTGTTCCTGTACAATATATCGGTATGAACGTTATCAAAATTGTATGAGCTTATATGGAAACTAAGACAAATAAACAACTCGGTTGAATTATGTGGAATGAAAAAGACAAAACAGACAATATTTTACAAATATATATTGATAAACCTATAACAACATGAAACCAGAATGCGCAGCCATGTATGAAACAAGTACAAAGTACAAGTGCATTGGGCAACTTTTTTTTTCATTTTATTTAATAGGGTATTATAGTAATAATAGATTGACCATCTAGTTGCAGTTACTCGTGATTTGTTACTCCTGCATGACTATCACCTGTATTATAATATCATAATTATTTCATTATTATGTATTTAAGTAATAATAAAAAGCACACTTTTTATGAAAAAATACAACATAATAGCAATATTTTTTCTTATTTTACACACGTCACCCGGTGGGACAGCGGTAAGTTTTACTGATTTACAACGTTAAAATCCGGAGTTAGATTCCTTCTCAGTAGACGCAACAGACAGCCTCATGTGGATTTGCTCTAAAACGGCTAATCAAACTTATTTTACAAAAAACAACATGATTTTGCTTCAACTTTTGTTATCTAATATAATACTAATTATATGAAAATAGTGTTAGCATTTGTACATTTTTTCTAAATCATTTTTCTCGGGTTTCTCTTAAGCTACTTTGCTCTAAAAAAGGAATGAATTTTAACTCTGTAATATGTTTTTTTTAACTTTTCGCGTTGGTACACGTGTATGCAATAGCTAAATAGTATATTATATTTTTACTTTTCACGTTGGTACACGTGTATACAATAGCTAAACGGTATATTATAGAGAAGATGTCTACTTTACAACTACACGTGGCGTAGCATCTGTCACATTAGATGGATTGACTCGAAACATTCGATGTGATTTGGTTAATGAGCTACAAGTCATACAGTAAACACACTGCAGTAAATCATCCCTCAGCAGGAACCGGACACACACACGTTTGGCTGTGCAAGGCACTGTTTTCTGATCTATGTCTGTAGTTGATATCCCCAAAATGTAAACCACAAGAAAACTCACCATTTACATGTTTTTTTTCTTCGTTTTACCGTTTGAAATACACTTATGTAACATCTAAAATTCGTTGCAGCGTTGATGATTTGCAACTTAGTGAAATATGGAAAGTATTAAACAGTACCTTGGGATCAGTACCTATATAGGTGATAGAATTCGTAATCCTTGAATTATGCATCAAAAATATATGAAAATATTTAGCAGGAGATGTAGTGATATTATTGATATTTCTCTTAGTTATTAAGATATTAATAATGTTCTGAGATTTTTAGGGGTTCTTCCCCTAAATTTCCTACCATTTGGGTGGAAATCAAATCACGCGATACATACAAACTAACCGAAAGATTTTTTTCTCTAGCAGCATTTTCTTTGTTATCACAAAATATTGCAGGGACAAAAGAAAAGGAAAATAAAGCCGTTCATCCCAACCATCACTGTCTATTTCTAGCGGATATATGTTTTCCTCTATGATCGCACATATAGCTCGCAGGTGACGTTATGGAAACAGTTTGGAGTTAGAAACACATTTTTACACTTTTAGATGGTCCTTGATGGATGGTAAAATAATGTATGAAGTGTTTAGATGTATATACTAGCTTTGTTTTTGTTTTTCTCAGACTGCTAGGAAATAAATCCCAGATTTTCAGAAGAAAACGCCTGAGGGGGAAAATAAATATTTATAAATAGAAAATCTATAACCTTCCAATTGGGATCTACTGGGAAGGAGTTATCAGATAAGTTTCAGACTCGTTTTTAGAAAGCGAAATACTATATTTTTGACATTTCAGTTATATCGGTAGATACGAAAATAGCTAGGTGCTTTTAAATGAATTATTAAAAACATTAGGCCAGTAATTAATTTTAACATGAATTCCGTCACTTGCACATAACCCTAGCTTTACTGAAATGCTGTAAATTAACTGAAATTTGTTTTAACATATTAAGTTTTACATTTATTATATATATATATATATAATTTCAATGTAAGTTGGAAAAATCAAACTTAAAATGGGTTAAGTCTAATGACGAAAACAAATCAAAAACTAATGTTTACTCCAGTTAGGCATTTCGTGGTAAAACGTTATGAGAATAATCGATAAGTGAACACAAGCGCTTCATGAGCATGGAATTAAGGAATTAATCTAAGATCTATTAAAATATCAGGTCCTACGAACATCAGAAAAGCTGGTTGCATAAATCATGTGCTTTCAAAAAGCTTTTGCTTTTTTTTCTAACGTTATGAAACACGTTGTTTGAGCAGGGCAACATCTAATCCAAAGAAACCATTTCATTTCCTGGAACATGTTTACTGATGAGAAAACGTCGGGTTATCTATTGGTAAGCCTAGAGATGTTTACTTTCAAGATATTATAAAATGCTCTTTATACAAGTACTATCAAAGCTGCTCCTTAATCACAAACACAAGGGATTAAAAGTTTGTTTTGTACGAGCAAAAGTTATTCGTCAATAAATTTTTATTTCATAAAGTTTCGCAAAAATATACATCATAGGAAAATATATTCTCTTATTACAATGTTACGTTAAAATATCATTTTTTTTACAGCTAATACTACTTGTATTGGTAATCGAAAGCAAATTGTACAGTTAAAAATTACTAGACCACCCGTGACCAGTTTGATCACCCACTATTCAGAGGTCATGAAGAATCCAAGCT
>NW_013666770.1:76598-79267 GCF_000517525.1 Limulus polyphemus
TTAGTGAAGAGTTATTCATATATAGACTTATGGGGTACATGCCTGTTATTGTATTGCTCAGTAGGAAGTCCTTCATTTAGACTAATTGGGTTCTTCCCTGTGACTGTATTGCCCAGTGGGAAGTTCTTCATATAGACTAATGGGCTGCTTCCCTGTGATTGTATTGCTCTGTGCGAAGTTCTTTATATAGACTTATGGGATGTTTCTTTGTTATTGTATCACAGGGATGCATTCCATATATTTATATCAAGGACTTCCCATTGAACAATATAATCACAGGCATATACCCAATAAATCTATATGTATGGAATGCATCCCTGTGATTATGTTGCTCAGTGAAAAGTTATTCATATAAACTTATAGGATGCATCCCTATGATTTTATTGCAAGAAAGGCCTCACTTACAGGCATTAGTTCGTAAGAATAATCGTCTTTATTCTTTGTAAAATGTTTCAGCTGTCAAATGATTAAAGGAAAATGAAAGAAAAATATAAAACCTTTCTTAATTACCGCTTATTTTACATTTCTCTCGTTAAATCTTTTGCTGATTTATTACCAGTAAAGTATGAAAATATCGTTTCAAATCTACCTGTCAAAAGTCACTAGCTAAGAAGCCTTTGATTTAATACCAGATGTAATAAAACGACTAGAGTTACTATTTTGAATATCTTGTACAAGATACTGTACTTTTTTGTATAGTGAGAGGCTTGTTTGCCCCATGTTCATGTCTGAGTATTCTATGTACATACCATACTTAGTTAAATCCCTTATATATCTAAAAGCTATCTTACAGGTCGTAATAAGTTGGATTTTTTTTTTCAGGAGGAAGGATGCGGGGGGGGGGGATTGCGTTTAGATTTTGAGCACGAACATTATTGTTATATGTTTTAGAGACACTTTCTCCCTTCCCCCGATTTCTAAACCATCTTAAAAGGGGGTCTTTATTTTCTGTAAGTGTAAACCTTGTAGACTTAGATTGCCGTCATTCTTTTTTCTGTTCCCTTAGTAGTCGTCTCGTTTGATTACACTGTTGCTTAGTAACAATAATGAACTGAGCCACTAAGTAATGGGTCTCATATTCTAATGTAAAGGTTACTGGGTTAGAAATAATCCGCCTACATAAGATACATAGAAAATAGAAATATGAGCTATCTGTAACATGTTTAATATACATATATATATGTTTGTGTATCGAAACAGTTTCGTGCTTGTGACCTTTAAATCATAGTGCCAGTTAATCTTTTTACCGTGTTCTCCCGACTCTCCCACCAGGCTGAGGTTTCTATTGGTATAGTATTAGTATTTATATTAATAGCCAATCAGAGACGTCCATGACCATGTTGTTTTTTTATATAAACTTATTTATTTTAATAAACCTTGTATATTCATTTACGTAAAAATATCCATAGTTTGAAGTTATATCATAAGTATACGACATATTGTTTTCTGGATACGCAAATGTTTTCTAAAACGTTTAAATAAGGATATCTTATCAGATTTACGTTACATTTTTTTAGAATAACTATGATATTCCAGTGGTCCTATAGTTATGACAAAATATGCAGTGAACGTTTAGCTATTATTAATCCACAATAATATCACAGACTGTGCATATTTTGAACGTTGGTAGACGATATTTTAATCCTTATACGGCAACCTACATAAACAATAAAAAATAGCAACCTTTCTTCAACTAACACCTGGAAATATTACTTTTAATAGTGGTAAGATATCACGTGAAGTAAGAAAGTTCTGAGAAACTGAAAGTGAGAGGGATCCGGAATCAAAAACCCGAATTCTCTAATCGACTACGTTGGCATTGTTAGCTTATAATTCATTAATTATTAAAAGAAGGTACCCAGGAAAAGTCTATAGTAAAACCACATAAAACCGACACGCTCATTAAGAAAAAGAACCAACCGAATTCTCAGCCTTATAACCGACTGAAATAGCTCACTTTTCTTGTAAATTCAGTCCTAAACTTATTAATCAGTACTCGAGAGGCAGTAGCTTAGCTGCATACAGCATTTTGCTCAGTTAGCGAAGACACGACTTTCAATCTGAGTTCATATAAATTTTCAATTATTCTGGAAAGCTATAATTCCATCACACATTGCTTATTCTTTTTATTGTAACGAGTATGTTTGTATAAAGAAGATCTATATGAAGGACTTCCCACTAAACAATAGAATCACAGGGAAGCATCCCATAAGTCTACATGAATAACTTCCCACTGGGCAATACAATCACAGGGAAGCACCCCATAAGTCTACATGAATAACTTCCCACTGGGCAATACAATCATAGGGAAGAACCCAATTAGTCTAAATGAAGTACTTCCTACTGAGCAACACAATAACAGATATGTACCACATAAGTCTATATGAATAACTCTCCACTCAGGCTTCATTTATCGTATTTTATTACATTTTGGAACATATGTTTTGGTACCATAAGTTGTTTTTTAAAGCTTAGCGTTTTTTGCAGACGTTTTTTTTATAAACCATACATTGTTTAAAGGTATTTATGATGGTCACATTGCACACACGTAAGATAAACTAATATTTCTGAAAATGACCGCACCATTTATTCTGCAAACATAGCATATAATAAGTTACGCGCGTGGGATGTAACTATTTGTTTTCTCTATCGTACAATACCTCCATTGG
>NW_013666770.1:80267-92453 GCF_000517525.1 Limulus polyphemus
TGGGAAGCAGCCCATTAGTCTATATGAAGGACTTCTCACAGCAATAGAATCACAGAGAAGCAGCTCGTAGATCTATATGGGGAACTTCACACCTAACAATACAATAACAGGGATGCACTCCCTAATTGTATATGCAGAACCTCCTACTGAGCAATACAATCACAGGGAAGCAACCCATTAGTCTATATGAAGAACTTCCCAACGAGCAATACAATTAAAAAGAGCCACCCCTGATAACTTGACAACAATCAATGTTGGAGAAGAACGCCTTTCATCAGGATTAACCATTCGTTGGAAATGTATAGATGAGAATAACTCAGGCCAGTTTCTCTAAACATAAAACAACATCATTTCAGTAGGCGTGGAAGGTGAAATGTATATTGCAAAAGTAATATTAACGTAATATATATAGTGCCCAATGTATGACAATTAAATCATATTAAATATGAGAAATTGAAGGAACTGAAATTAAAACTAAAAGGCAAAAATAATGTAAGTATAACAGAAAGTCTTCCTTAAAGAAATACCCACTAAATATTATATCTATATGAATGTCACAATCTGATCAAAACATTTTAGATGTACAAGAAACAGCCACGTTAAAGTAAGGGGACCAGCCATATAATGATGCTACATCGAAAAAGAACCATGTTATATTCAAGGGCAAATAACATAATATAAAATTGGGTAAGTTAAACAACAAAAGATAAGGAATACTTGACTGTCTTTTTCTTGTTATATCATCAACAAGAAGCAGCATGAATATACAAAGGGGCTACGTTCTTCCCATATGTTTTAGATCTTTCTTCATACCCCCCCCCCCAGTGGGACAGCGGTATGTCTGCGGACTTACAATCCTAAAAACAGGGTTTCGATACCCGTGGTGGGCAAAGCACAGATAGCCCATTGTGTAGCTTTGTGTTTAACTTCAAACAATGAAACTTTCTCCACCTTTATATGATTTTCGTTGTATTCCAACATGGAACAATAATTTATATATTTGGATATTTTTATACATGACAACGAACAAAAACGTATTCAACCTTCTTTTTTTTCTCCGTTTGAAGATGTTCAATGTTTGTCAATTTTTTTATACGTTATGAACACGCTGCCTTAACCACAAAGGAATATCGTATTATAGATCATACACAAAATAGACCAAGTATGAGATCCTCCCAAACTTATATTCTATGGTAAATGGAAAATATTTATGTATTGGAAATGTAATTTAGTGTGCCTAATATTATTTTATTCTGTTGCAGATCTAATTAAGTTTTCTAGTTTACTGAAAGATGAAGTTTACAGTTGATGAAGATGGCATCCAGAAGGTATTCGATTTTGGACTAAAGGTTTATTATCACGAATTTCGCGCACAGCTACATGAGGGCTATCTGCGCTAGCCGTCCCTAATTTAACAGTGAAAGACTAGTTATCACCATCCACCGTCAACTCTTAGGCTGCTCTTTTACCAACAAATAGTGGGATTGACCGTCACATTATAACGCTCCTACGGTTGAACGGGCTAGCATGTTTGGTGAGACAGGGATTCGAACCCGAGACCCTCAGATTGCGAGTCGAGTAACCTAACCACCTGGCCATGCCGGGGCCTTTGGGCTAAAGGGAATATATTTGAATAACTTTATAGTTATCAGAGTTGTTGAACACTAAACTTTGTTGGTATCATTACAAGTCCCGTTGGGTACTACGGCAAAAATATGCTGTCTAATAGTGTATTTGTTATTGAGATACAGGAATGTATAAAGTGTTGTATGAAATAATATATGATAGTATGTTTGGCTTGAATTTTCAAGCAGGTTAACTTATGTAACTGTCTTGTGTTACAGCTACTGATTACTTTTATGCATGTACTGATAACCCGCCATTGGTCAAACGATTGTTGAACAATTCGAACCTTGACTGATATATAAAGAGAATAAACTTACATCTTTGATTATTCTGCTGTTTATGGTCCGATTCAGTGTTTGTTTGGTCACTTCGTCTCAGCAGAAGTGTTAGAGCACCTAAACACCCGTTGAAGCCTCGAGATGTTGTTTTGTTGATTTATTATTCTAGAAAACAGCAAGATCTGTATTTGACCGTAGTCTATACCGCATAGACACATATTCCTAAATACTAAACATTGAATTAGGAGAGTTTCTTTAATATATATATATATAATCATAAATAATATTTTCAAATATATATATCTTTTTTGTAATATCACACATAGGTGAAAATGGAAACGATCTGTCCTTTGTAAGAAATATATAATACTTACAATCATATTTTACGAACAGTAATACAATATATAACTTTTACTGCATCGAAAAGCAATAGAATACTTCCCAAGAAGTAGGAAAACGAGACTATTTCAGTCAGTGTTATATCATTGAAACAGCAGTATCGACAATATTTATAGAATGCTATATTATGTTAACACAACCAGTTTTACGTGGTATCAATTTCGAGGTACAACTACTGTTTTATTCATTTACTTTAGCAGTACAAAAAAAAATCAACCTTTTCTCGTACTTATGCAGTTTGGGTTTATATTTTATGAGTGTCGAAACACCACGTGTCTATATAGTTTCTATCTTACCGCGATTGGTCTTTCTGTGCAAGACGTATTGAAATAGTAGCGCCAATCAAATATACATAAAATATTGGGAATTATTATATAACTGATGTGGGAAAGGATATAGAATACAACCAGCTGATTGTAGTAGAATGAGTTGCACCAGAGTAGAATCACATGTCTTTAGTTTCATTGTGACTGGTTGTCATTTGGCCAATTAGAAGTGAGATGCAATTCGTTTCATTGTGATTGGTTGTCATTTGACCAATTAAAAGTGAGATGCAATTAGTTTCATTGTGATTGGTTGTCATTTGACCAATTGGAAGTGAGATGCAATTAGTTTCATTGTGATTGGTTGTCATTTGACCAATTGGAAGTGAGATGCAATTAGTTTCATTGTGTTTTGTTGTCATTTGACCAAATAAAAGTATACATTGTAATCACAGAACGTTTACTCGTTTCATTCCATATATGCAATAATATTCGGTAACAATAAGAACCTGAATGTATAGTAGGAAGTGTATTAGTACCGTATAGAAAAGAACCCTTTAGTTGTATACCACGTACAGAAGTTAGATAATCATTAAGGTTCGATGTCTTTTACAATATATTCTTTTAACCCCATCCCCAGTGGCACACCGGTATGTCTGCGGACTTACAACGCTAGAATCCGGGTTTCGATACCCGTGGTGGGCAGAGCACAGATGGCCCATTGTGTAGCTTTGTGCTTAATTACAAACAAACAAACAAATTATTTTAACCGTTCAATTACTTCTACCATTTTTTTTGTTCTTTCAAAACATTAATTACTGATCGTTACTCAATAAGTATGCAACTTTAAGCAATCTTACATTGCAGCTTCTCGTAGTTTTAATGTCTAAAACATCTACCTTTCACTAAACAATCGAACATTTTTAGAACCCCAAAGAACCCAATAGTCCAGCAGAAGTTCTCTTCAGATTGAAAGAATAATGTCTGGAAAAGCTGTTTGTTTGAAGTTAAGCACAAAGCTATACAATGAGCTGTCTGTGCTCTGCCCACCACGGGTATCGAAACCCGGTTTCTAGCGTTGTAAGTCCGCAGACATGTCGCTGTGATACTTGGGAGGGGAGGCGCTGGATAAACTACGATATGACTCATTAAGACAAAATTATTATAACTATCATTTCTAAATTATTGTTGAGTGTGATAAACAAATTGTAGAGTATTTTCATATTTCACATAAGAAATAAAGAGGAAGAAATTCTTTTATGAAATAAATGAATTATATTCGCGTTAGATGTTGGTAACTGTCAAATATAAACCACCAATATCTATTTCGTAAATTTGAGTTATTTCCTACGACTGTTTATATTCTGACTAAGAGTTCACTCGCAATATGAGGTTCGCGGGTTCGAATCCCCGTCCCACCAAACATGCTCGCCCTTTCAGCCGTGGGGCCGTTATAAAGTGACGATCAATCCCACTATTTGTTGGTAAAAGAGGTGCCCAAGAGTTGGTGGTGGGTGGTGATGATCAGCTGCCTTCTCTCTAGTCTTTCACTGCTAAGTTAGGGACGGCTAGTGCAGATAGCACTCGTGTAGCTTTGCGCGAAATTCAAATCAAACCAAACTGACTAATGAGTCAAAGGTAATCTAAATGTAAATACTTAATAATAGGGAGGATAAATAAGTACTCAATAATAATCGTGAATGATAATATTGTTTGTAAACCTAACTAAACACTGTTTCTTAAAATAATCAATAATAACGAGAATAAATAAGTAAACAATAACAATCGTGAATGATAATATTGTTTGCAAAC
This sequence comes from Limulus polyphemus, assembly GCF_000517525.1. Classification (NCBI taxonomy): domain Eukaryota; kingdom Metazoa; phylum Arthropoda; class Merostomata; order Xiphosura; family Limulidae; genus Limulus; species Limulus polyphemus. Next base: position 84,646 of record NW_013666770.1, read on the forward strand.
CTAACTAAACACTGTTTCTTAAAATAATCAATAATAACGAGAATAAATAAGTAAACAATAATAATCGTGAATGATAATATTGTTTGTAAACCTAACTGAACACTGTTTCTTAAAATAATCAATAATAACGAGGATAAATAAGTAAACAATAATAATTGTGAATGATAATATTGTTTGTAAACCTAACTAAACACTGTTTGAATTATTATTGTTTACTTATTTATCCTCGTTATTATTGATTATTTTAAGTGAAAGATAATATTGTTTGTAAACCTAACTAAACACTGTTTGTTAAAATAATTAATAATAACGAGGATAAATAAGTAAACAATAATAATTGTGAATGATAATATTGTTTGTAAACCTAACTAAACACTGTTTGTTAAAATAATTAATAATAGATTCATTTAACAAAAATGAACAGATTATGACTGGCTAGTCACAGAATTTTTCATGGATGTTAAAAATAACATAAGGTATACTATGTGTTAAATCAAGGAAATAAAGCAATTTTCAATATATAACTTATAACTATGATTAAATTCTCATTCGCAAATGGAAAAACTGGACATGTTTGTAAAAGCATTTATTGAAATACATTCCAGTTTCGTTAGAAATGTGCTTCATTTTATAAACATTGTGGTTTATTCTCTTGATTTTCTATATTTTTTAAACTAAAGTTGAAGTTTTAAGTTCTTCCTAAAACAAGCAAATCACTTCAAGTTAATAAAAAACGCTTAGGCCTACTTCATATTAAGAAATTATGTTCATAAGAAGGCTCAAAATGTATATCAATAATTTCAAAACCACTCTAATGTTCCATTCAATTTGCTGTTGTTTTCCTTTTCTTGCATAACTAGATCTCTACTGAAAGTAGCGTATAAAACGAGCAATTCTTCTAATGAACCTGTATTTATGATTACTGCAAAATGATTAATTTGGATAATTAGCGTATGTGAGAATTAACAATCTTGACAACGAACTAACTGTTTACTTCTCCGATAAGCCAGTTTTTTTAATCACACATCAAAAAATAATTCGTAGATATAAAGATGACCATATGTGGAATTTTGTTATTTCTAGCCACCGTTAAATATCCAGAAAATAAAATATATATATTAGTCTAACTTTCCACCTGTTTCATATGATCACGATTAAAAAACTTATATTTCCTTGGATGATAAAATTCAATCTTTGAGATTGCGATTTTCGTAAAACACAAAAAGTTAATAAGATATCGCAACATGCGGTAAATATTTCCTAATGTATCTCTGTCACCAACATGTTTCTCCAGGGTTTCGGGTATCGAGGTAATGCAGAGAAAGAAGTTATACAGGGGTAACGTTTCAGATGATCACTCGCTTATCATACATTGTTCTTAAGTTGTCTACTCTGTCTTAACGTATTCTCTGTTTCCAAGAATCATTGTGGCCTTTTACGCAGTGCTAAGAGGGAGCATTTGTTTACACTATGTTTACTTTAGAGGAATAATGTTAACATTCAGAAATAAATTGAATCGTAGCTACTTTGATCTCCCGAGAAATTGCAAGGCTTTCAGCATATTTACAGCCTTGATTGTTATGATATTTACTATTTCACATATCTTGGCATATCCTAGACAAAGAAATATTGAAAGATAAGTATTGGTATGATAATGTAATAATGCTTTCCTGTTTTTATTTTTCAGACTTATTGGCTTTTTTTTTCTAGTTTTGCATATCAACGATGACATCAGATATCCTTATTTGAATGTATTATGTAGTAGACAAAATGCATTAATTTATATCTGTATTTTAAGGTGAACATTCGAATAATTTACATCTGCTTTGGATAATTTACATAATAACCAATATCGTTGGAGAATGTGCATAATTTCAGAGTCCATGAAAGAATATTGCAACGCTGTCCAGTTAGCAAACATAATTACACTTGCATAATGCGCACATTACTTGGTTAATTTGAGAAACTTCATTATTCAACAGGAAATATACACATTCTTCAAACGCTTTGGCTAATGTGTATAATGGCCAGTAAATGTACACACTTTTTAAAATAAACCTTCAACTAATCAAATATACCAAATTTCCGGTTTGTTTGATAAGAAAATAAAGTAAAATTATATCAGATGAAGGAAAGACGATAGGTGCAATGCCAGAGGGGAATAACAGGCACAAAAGAATACTTAGGTTACCTCTTTTCACATTACGGATTAGAAGGAACGACGATAAGTGTAATGTCAGAGGGGAATAACAGGCTCAAAAGAATACTTAGGTTACCTCTTTTCACATTACGGATTAGAAGGAACGACGATAAGTGTAATGTCAGAGGGGAATAACAGGCTCAAAAGAATACTTAGGGTACCTCTTTTTGCATTACGGATTAGAAGGAACGACGATAGGTGCAATGCCAGAGGGGAATAACAGGCTCAAAAGAATACTTAGGGTACCTCTTTTTGCATTACGGACTAGATGGAACGACGATAGGTGCAATGTCAGAGGGGAATAACAGGCTCAAAAGAATACTTAGGTTACCTCTTTTCACATTACGATTAGAAGGAACGACGATAAGTGCAATGTCAGAGGGGAATAACAGGCTCAAAAGAATATTTAGGTTACCTCTTTTCACATTACGGATTAGAAGGAACGACGATAAGTGCAATGTCGGGGGGTGAATAACAGACTCAAGAGAATACTTAGGTTACCTCTTTTCACATTACGGATTAGAAGGAACGACGATAAGTGCAATGTCGGGGGGGGGAATAACAGACTCAAGAGAATACTTAGGTTACCTCTTTTCACATTACGGATTAGAAGGAACGACGATAAGTGCAATGTCGGGGGGGGGAATAACAGACTCAAAGAATACTTAGGTTACCTCTTTTAACATTACGGATTAGAAGGAACGACGATAGGTGCAATGTCAGTGGGGAATAACAGGCTCAAAAGAATACTTAGGTTACCTCTTTTCACATTACGGATTAGAAGGAACGACAATAGGTGATTGCGAATCGAGCGTCTTAATCACCAGGCCATGCCAGGCTTTATTTGTGAAGATAAATTCTGGGCTTTAAAACCATTGCTTTAAGTGAGGGCTAGAACCTTTATACCACTTTTTTGGCCGTGGCGCACCAATCTTTTGTCCGATGCGCGTTGTAAACATAGGGGCAACACGCAAAATTAAACATTAGCATCCGTTTCGCCTATTTTGCTCCCGACCCCTTTGCCAGCCCTCATTGCGACAACGAATTGGTAAAATTGAAATAGCTGGAGAAATGGAACTGTTGCCCGATGGCTTATCCATTTAAATTCGACCTCTGGGACAACTCCTCTTTTGTATTCATACAATTGATATGCCTGTCTTTTGTACGGGTTATGAACTTTAAAGAAATGTGGGTTTGATGCTATGATAAATAAAACAAAAATCCTAACTTATACACAATTTATTTATAACACAACGTTATATTACAGTATTCATTATAACCTAACCAAAAGTTTTGTATAAGATTTAATAACTCACTGTGTATATACTTAAAATATGATATGCACTGTGCGATGGTCAAGAAAACTTTGTAGGAAGATGTAGCGGCCAAAGTAGTGGGGTAAGGATGCTTTCTGCTACCCGCATTCAACAACCAGCTCTTAATGTCCTTCCACACTGTTTCACTTGACTAGTTAACTGATGGTCATTGGCAGCAGAAGTGTCTTACTGGTAGAAGCTGAAAGGTCACTGATCAAACTAGGAAGTGGGCATAACTCAAAAAACGACCCTTCATATCAGCCTTATGGTGGCTGTTGAAGTAGAAACTTCAACTGAGTTTATGTATTATTGCAATAGTGTGGGCCACATTTTTCATTGCATTCCTCTATAGAGAGTGTTAGAGCACTCTTTAAGATATATAAGACGTTTATGCGTCCTCGCCTACACTATGTGTATGTTGTATTATAGAAAGTTTAATAAACTATTTTGGTGTGTAAGGACGTGACGCCATCTATGAATGTAATGTAGTTAACGTTAACTTACCTCAAAGGTAATAAATACTCAATAATAGCAATAATGAGGGTATGAGGCTTGTGAATCCCGATTAACATGCCACTTGTTCCAAACTACCATTCCACAGAGTTTGTTTGAGATTGGCCCAGCGATCTAGTAGTAGTTAGATAACGGACAAACAGACAGATATGCAGATTTTTCTGCTTTATGTATATAGTATACTGTGAATACTCGAGAATGGAACAAGACTGACTAAATCGATATAATGTTATGTAACCAAAAATTATATGAATATGAAATCCAGAAAGCCAAGCAATTTAAAAATCTACGCCGGTTTAAGCACATTCGCCATGTTTTAATAATACAATTTAACCCTCTCTGCCCGGCATCATTTACTGCGCATGTCACGAGGTTTTAGTGACATTCAAAATTTCATTAAACTACACTTTGTTTATGTTATACCAATTAGTATAGCATAAAAATCATAGCTAATAATTCAGATTTTAATAATATATAAGTTTTGATTTTATAAGGCAATATTTAAAAACAATCCTGACTTTCCCCCTAGTATGAGAAATGTGACATTTACTCTAGACATCCCTTTAATTCCTCTACCGAGACTTTTTCATTGTGTGACTTAACATTAAGAAACCATATCTTTCAGGAAAAGTTTAATTTGTTTGGTATTAAGCGCCAAGCTACACAATGAGTTATCTGTGCTATGCCCATTTGGTATCGAAACCTTATTTTTAGCGTGATAAGCCCTCAGACTTACCGGTGATCCCCAGGAGGGAAATAGAAGTTTAAAGCTCAGGCATTTTGAGAAATTTCATAATAAGTGCAATCCATTAAGCTAGTTTAGTATGTAAATAGTGTTCTGGTAGTAGATTCTAAAGAAAACTTGTAGTGTAAATATTGATGTCTTCTATATTATTTGACTACAACAATAAAGTCCAGTTGTACTTGATTTGTTATTATATTTAAAATCAAGTCTTAAAAATTGTTGTATGTAACTTGAAATATGAAACTGACAATGTACTCACCACCACTTCTGGGCCGTATTTAATAGATAATGTACACACCACCACTTCTTGGGACGTATTTATTAGATGGTGTACACACCACCACTACATGGGCCGTATTTAATAGACAATGTACACACAACCACTTCTTGGGACGTATTTAATAGTCAGTGTACACACCACCACTTCTTGGGCCGTATTTAATAGATAATGTACACACCACCACTTCTTGGGACGTATTTAATAGTCAGTGTACACACCACCACTTCTTGGGACGTATTTAATAGATAATGTACCCACCACCACTTCTTGGGACGTATTTAATAGTCAGTGTACACAATGTTAGTACAAATGACAATATGTATGATTCAACTGACAACACTGGACAGTTTTGAATACTGCAATAATGTTTAGTGTTGGGTTTGGTTGGGTTTGAATTTCGCGTAAAGCTACACGAGGGCTATCTGCGATAGCCGTCTCTAATTTAGCAGTATAAGACTAGAGGGAAGGTAGTTAGTCATTACCACCCACCGCCAACTCTTGGGCTACTCTTTTGTCAACGAATAGTGGGATTGACCGTCACATTATAACGCTCCCACGGCTGAAATGGCGAGCATGTTTGGTGGGACGGGATTCGAACCCGCGACCCACAGATTGCTAGTCGAGTGCCCTAACCACCTGGTCATGCCGGGCCTTAGTGTTGGGAAACTGGACCTTATTAAATTATTAAAACATAAGGTATTATACGTATGTAGGCCTATACGTGTCTGTGCGAGTAAATATGCTTCAGTAATGTTAATTTTGGATTAAGACAAAATATGAATATGAATTATTAATCAAATTGTTTTTCTTCACTTTAGTCTTCCACGTGAAGACGCCCAAGGTTCAAAACAGTTAAAAGAATCGAACTGCTTGGCTAAGAGGTTACTAGCCGAAGATTCGATTCATTTTAGTGTTTCTTTATCAGGAGTATGGCTCCTCTGTATGCGATCCGTGCTGTGGCAACAGTACAATCACAACGAGGAGCTCATTAGCGTAGTTACGGTTACTGCTACTTCAAGAGCTAGTTTTGTTCTGTTTTTTGGATCACTGAGTTGCTGATCTATTATGCCAGATCTGTTTTTTTAACGCTGTTTTTTGTTTCTTTTCTGAATAAATTCCTTAATCTTTTTTAAGTTTCCAATATTTCTACAGTTGTGTTTTAGAGAAACAAAATATATGCGATTAAATATTTGACGAAAGTTGACTAATTAATACGTTTTGGCGAATAAAGGAAACTACTTTTACTTAAGCATTCCATTTACGCTACATTTAATCTGATTGGAATAGGGTGGTATTTGACTTCAAAACACGTGCATATCCTATTAAGTTTCATAATAATATCTTATAACTGATAAAACTGTTTCGTTTTTTTTGTATTATGGGCTTCTTCTTACATCAAATGCTATTGAGAATTTTCATTTCAAAAATAACCATAAAGCTACACAATGGGCTATCTATGCTCCGCCCACCACGGGTATCGAAACCCGGTTTCTAGCGTTGTAAGTCCGCAGACCTGCCGCTGTGCCACAGGAGGGGAGTATTCATAAATATGGAGGTGGGAACCATAACACGTATTTTCTGACATAAATGCCTCCTTCAAGTTTTGTGAAGATGTGAAAGAAAACATCCCAAATGTTTACAATAACTTTGTTCCTCATAGTGATTCAGTGGCAAATCTGAAGACTTTTAACGCTAAAAATCAAGTTTCGATACCCGTGGAAGGCACAGCACATATAGACTATTGAGTAGCTTTGTGCTTAATAACAAAACAAACGAACAAGGAATAACTATGTATTGTAACCAATAAAGTAATACCTATACTTTCAGTTAAGTTTCCAGAATTTTCTTTTTTTTTTTTGTATTGTCGGAGAAAATTGAAACGAACCACATTCCCATGTACTTCAGTGTAAGAAGTTCGACGTTTTCAGTTTTGTTTTCAACTTTTCATCCAAATTCTTGTTAAGTACTAAAAATGAGAAATCCTCAGCCTCCTATTTTTAGCCGCGGCATACCGGCTCAAAGAATAGCTTTGAGATTTTCGAGTACAAGCTTATAGGTCATAGCTCTGTCAACTTTTGAACGATTTGAGATCTAATTACAGCTTTCGACTTAGGAGGTCAAACCTTTTCGATTGATGTATTTAGCCACGCCCAAGGTCTCATAGATTAATTTACTCTAATCCTGCCTAAAATAAATTTCCATTTGAGAGTAGGCTGGTAGAGAGCCTAAGGAGTAATAAAATCGAATCGGGTATACACGCGCCCCACACTTGGTGTTGCTGGCGCACAAGAATATAGCTAATTAAAAGGTCTCATAGATTAATTTACTCTAATCCTGCCTAAAAGAATTTCAAGTGGCGCGGCTATTGAGGATTCCCATTTGCTTATCTATTTAAATTCTGTCTTTATATGCTTAAATGCTTTAATTTATGGGCTCAAATGGTAACAAATTATTTCAAGTGTTTGATAAAAAAACATTCTCGTTTATAAATAATTGAAACAATAAATGAGATGAAAATTGTAAGTTATAGAAATAGAAACCAGTAAACAGCATCAGTTAGGGAATAATGACGTGAGACAGTTAAACAGTAACAGTTAGGGAATAATGACGTGAAACCAGTAAACAGCATCAGTTAGGGAATAATGACGTGTGACAGTTAAACAGTAACAGTTAGGGAATAATGACGTGAAACAAGTAAACAGTGCCAGTTAGAGAATAATGACGTGAGACAGTTAAATAGTAACAGTTAGGGAA
>NW_013666770.1:93445-95055 GCF_000517525.1 Limulus polyphemus
CGAGACAGTTAAACAGTAACAGTTAGGGAATAATGACGTGAAACAAGTGAACAGTGCCAGTTAGAGAATAATAATGTGAGACAGTTAAACAGTAACAGTTAGGGAATAATGACGTGAAACAAGTGAACAGTGCCAGTTAGAGAATAATGACGTGAAACAGTTAAACAGTAACAGTTAGGGAATAATGAGATTTTATACTACTGTTGAAGCTTTCAGAAGGTATTTCAAAACGTCCTACAGTGGTTCATTTGGATTAAATGTCAAAGCTTCGGCCTAGCAAAGGCAGATTCGGGATGTGTATTTCAAATCACGTTTCGAGAGAGGTGTGTTCTGTGTTATTCCAGCCTTATAGACATGCTTTACAGTAGAAAAATGAGAAATACTACAAGGTGCGTTTAGTTGCTTTATGTGTGATCAGTGAACAAAATCTAAAATTATTATCAACTTCATGGTTAATAGTTCATTCTTTTGTACAACCGATACAATTTTGATGAGTGGCTTCGTTAACAGCAGGAACCACATCGTTCACTGTAAATCTGCTGGTTTTTAGTTAATGAACGTTTTTCTTTAATTTTAGATATGCTATTTAATTTTAAACTATTTTCAAACTAAGTAGTAATTAATTTTGATTGGTGAAGTACACATTGCTCTTTCATTTACCTTTTGAACTTCCATTCTCTTATCTCATTGCTCTCAGTAAATTTCAGCATTAAAAGACTCTGGAGCAGAGGCGTGGGCTCTCCCCCTTCCTTTCCTCCTCTTTATCATTTTGCACAGACATGGTTTGATCTCTTTATCTTTTATCACATTGTTATATAACATTGCGTATATATCTTTATCAGTCACCACTGGTTTTGTAGACCTATTCAAGTATCTCTTTCTGTAAAGTTTTCATCTGAACTTAATAGATACATCATTGTTAAGACAGTCTCTACTTCTTTAAACGTGAAAGTTATTGGTAACACGTAGGAATAAGTCTGACTTCAATATGAAGTTAATTATAATTTATTAAACTATTAATTGAAACTGAATTAAATTTAAAATTTAGGTTCAAAATAAAAGAGAAGGGAATATTCAGAATATATGCAAAAATACATCAAATTTTAAAGTTTATGAGAAATATAATGTCTGAAATTACCATATGAGAATAAATTTTGTAGAGATTTACTATAGTCTACTTTTTATTTTACTGTAACTTAAGCCCTTAATAGGTATTGTCTATTTTAATTCAATATTAACAATTCTAATATGTTTTATTGGAACTCTTCATCTTGTGAAACACTATTTGAAAAAAAAGTGAGATATTTGAAGATATCAGCTAAAGATATCAGCTAGAGATATCTCTTTAGCTGATCTCTCTAGCTGATATCTTTAGCTGATATCTCTAGCTGATATCTTTAGCTGATATCTTTAGCTGATATCTCTAGCTGATTCAGCTAGAGATATCAGCTAAAGATATCAGCTAAAGATATCAGCTAGAGATATCAGCTAAAGAGATCCGCTAGAGATATCAGCTAAAGATATCAGATATCTTCTAAAACATCAAAATTTTCACTCAGTAAAAGCTTCAAGCGTTGTGGATAAAGGTATTAAACCCTAAAGCGTTGTGG
>NW_013666770.1:96055-104908 GCF_000517525.1 Limulus polyphemus
GATTAAATAATTCTAAAAACAATAAAAAAATGACAATAAATTAGGATGAATAAACCTAGAATTAAATTTAAACATAATTTAAAAAGTATTGCAAACTCCAAGACACTAGTAAAATTAATTGGGTATCTTTACCAATGAGTTAAAAAAGTTTGTTTACATATTAATATTTATATCATAAAAGGGGTGAATTGAAGTTTTTTCTAGTTATTATTTCCATGATTTTTTTTTATGTTAACACAATCTCTGACTTATCGACAGTAGCAATGATAAAGCAGTTTGAAGGAACCACATCTGGCATTTAGTGTTTTTTTTTTTCTGTAAATCTACAGGAATATGAATTATGAAGTTTTCAAACAGCTGTTTATGGGATAATAGAATTATTTCTGTAGAACGTTTCATCTCTAACAGTAAGAAATGATCACAAACGTTGTGCATTATCGTGTCTTACTGTTAGAGACAAAACGTTGTACAGAAATAAATCTATTATCCCAGAGACAGTTGTTTCAAGATTTCGTATTCTTCGTAAGTAAAGTGTGTACGTCTTTAAAATCAAATAGGTATATGCATTATTTTAGAAGTAATGCAGAGGGGTTCACCGATCTATAATTGGGTAATATTAGGATACGTTATGATTGGTTTTCCTCATTAAGAGTTGGGTGATTTTTTTTATCCTAATTAGATTTAATATACAACTATTACATTTCTCTATGCTGAACGTACATACCCGTAATCAGTTAATTGTCTAACTATTGTTTTTATGCGTGTTATTAAAATGTATTTGAATTGCATGCAATAAAGTTGCTATTTATTATTTGTATTATTTCTAGTGCCACTAGGGGGCATTACTATTTTGTATATATATTAGATATATTATTTCGTCATCTTTCATAGTATAGTGGCTCAGTTTTAGGTATGAGGGTTCATAAAAGTAAAAATTTGGTTTCGATACACAAATAGCCTTTCGTGTATCTTTTTCTTAACAACAAGGCCCGGCATTGCCAGGTGGTTAAGGCATTCGACTCGCAATCTGAAGGTCAAGGGTTCGAATGCCCATCCAACCAAATATGATCGCCCTTTAAGCCATGGGGGCGTTATAATGTGACGATCAATCCCACTATTCGTTGGTAAAAGAGGAACTCAAGAATTGGCGGTGGGTGGTGATGACTAGCTGCCTTCCCTCTAGTCTTTCACAGCTATATTAGGAACAGCTGGCGCAGATAGCCCTCGTGTAGCTTTGCGCGAAATTCAATGCAAACCAAACGTAACAAGAGAGCCTAACTAGCCAGAGGGCAATATCACCTACAATCTGGATGAACCAACTATTAAAACTATACTTTAAATTACGATGAACATAATTAACGTTTACAGAAGATAGCAGTAGGCATATCCCCGTTCTTTGCTTTTACTTTAATATACTTATCTATTAGATAACTATAAAGCTATTTTAACCCAACTTTTGGACAGACAATATAGTTTTGTACCATATAAGTAATTCCTTAATCGACACAATACCAAATGTCTATTTTGCTTGTTTCTTTTTTCCCCTTAACTGAGAAAACAACATTTGTGATATAATATTTTAAACGGTTTTAACTTTCAAGTCAATTGAAGAACTGTTGGTCTTATCACACTGATAGTATTTGGATAATTACTGTTTTTGAGTTAAAAGGCCGTTCCTGATTGTTATAACCTACAAGTCAATTGAAGAGAGCTTAATTTATTTTAGTAAATATTTTCGATGATTTTTTAAAAAGTAAAAGCTTGTTTTCAATAAATCAAACAATATAATGTAGTGTCTAATTCAATTGTTAAATTAAAACAATATAATGTAGTGTCTAATTCAATTGTTAAATTAAAACAATATAATGTAGTGTCTAATTCAATTGTTAAATTAAAACAATATAATGTAGTGTCTAATTCAATTGTTAAATTAAAACAATATAATGTAGTGTCCAAATTAATTGTTTCTTTATTACACACTTTTTTGAAAACAAACTGATTCTTCATTATTATTCCCCAGTGGCACAGCGGTATATCTGCGGACTTACAACGCTAGAATCCGTGTTTCGATACCCATAGTGGGCAGAGCACAGATAACCCATTGTGTAGCTTCGTGCTTAATTACAGACAAACATTATATAATTTTTGTAGTGCATATGGTGTATAGAAGATATATTAATACTAGAAATAAACGACTTTATAACACCAAAATATTGTTTTTATTTAATTAGACACTCAACGTTTCGCTTTACAGCTTCTTCAGGAGCGTTCACTAAAACACAAACCAAAACTGACACTACAGTTAAATAAAAACAACATTTTGGTATTAAAAGGTCGTTTATTTGTAGTATTAAAGTATTCTTCGCTTTAAATATAAAATATATTACGTGTTATAGAAAACATGTTAAGTAAAGTGTTAAACCTGAATTTACAGTAATAACTAATTCTGAATACTCTCAACAAAAAATCAAAACAAGCAAATATACTAATACAAAAATAACTAGTTGAACTTAAATTATCGTAACCAGTACCAAAAACATTGTATCTACTTCATTGTAACTGGGTCTCATACACTAAATTATAATTATTTCATTAAACACACGTGTAGGAAATCGATATGCAAGCTAGTAAAAAAATCATGAAATTACCTTTCTGCGTGCTGCTTCAAATATTCATATGTCAGGCATAATATCAACCAAATTTAACGTTCACAGTATACTACAGGAAACTTACACGAATCTATTTCAAGACACATTCCATGCACATGTCACCCAGGATGCGAAAAAAAAAAGTTTGTTTGTTTGATTTAAACACAAAGCTGCACACTGGACTATCAGTGCTCTGCCCACCACGGGTATCGAAACCCGGTTTTTAGCGTTGTAAGTTCGCAGACATACCGCTGTGCCACTGGGGGGGGGCAAATTAAAAAGACGTAGGAGGTTTATCCTTTATCATATGTTGATAAACGGGAATGTTTTGTTACTTATTACCGATTTTCTTTTAATCTGCCTGTAGTTAATTTGATAAGGTAATTGTTTTTTTTTAATTTAATTATTTACTTATTTCCCGTTTCGATACTCTTTAGGCTACGTAAGCTTCTATAAATATGCTTTTGTTTCTTTATTTTACTTTCAAGTTATTCACTCTCGCCATTTGTGACTTAAAATTTTACGACGATATCGACTCTTTTGTTTATAGCGAGGGATTTTATCCAATGTTCTCAAGGGCCACGTTTCCATAAGAGGATCTGAGTAAACATGAATTGTGCTTTGACTCCGAAGTAATGTGTATTTAGTTGCGTGTAAAAACCGAGCCTACCGTCGTGCAGTTGTCACGTGAGTAAGTTTCAACCAGTACTTGGTTATTGCAACCGGTTTTCTTGCACACAAACACACTTTATATATATATATATACACACACACACACACAGAACAAGAAAACAAAGTTTCATGTATTATATAAATACATAAGCAGCTGAATTTTACGGCATTATTGTTTTAAGTAAAAAAAAAACATTTTTTTTTAAACAGAAGAAAGCCAATGCTGTGTTCCGCCACACAGGATTAAATTTATGTGGCTGCAAATTTGGAAAACGTTTCCTCAAGTGTAAAAACCTATAGAGTCCTGAGTAACTCAAGAGTGAACTGCAGCAAGTTTACTTACTAGAACGAAAAGCAATTCGATGTGAACTGTCAGCGATTCATTTAAGCTCCAAATACAATATATTGTTATAGTTTCTTTCCATTGTTGTCAACCTAACGCATCAAATCACTAAGGTGCAGTAAGGATATAATGCCATGAACCTTGAGTTTAAACAATAAATTAGGCATTCATTTTATATCATATCTATTTATTATTTTCACACATATTACTAATAGCTTCCAATAAGATAAAAACAATTACAGACATTTTTTGTCAATACCTAATAGTGACTGTTTTACAATATATTCCAAATAAACTTATTATTATAAGTATAAAAAAAAGGGAGATGAAATTTAATACTATGATTTCAGTAAATCTTCCAATATTGTCTCATTGTTTAATAGTAATATGAATATTAGAAAATTATAATATTTTACGAATTGTAATGAAAAGATAAAGTAAACAAGCTATACCTGAATGTAGGTGTAGCAGCCTCAACCAGACATATATTTACTGAAGAATGCTTATAGTTATATAAATCCAGGTTACATTACAATGCAGTTATTATAAATTCACTATGTCAGGACTTCGGGTAATTATACATTTTCTCTATAATGAAAACGGGAATTATTAATTGTTGCCCAATTTTTCGTTATTAGTATATTTCCTCATCCAGATGTTTTAGTTCAAGTAACTATTTCTTATCCTGGACCTTAATCTCGCCGTCCATGGGATGCAACCAATTTTAATAAGAAAATCTATTAACAATAAAGTCGGAAATAAATAACCACACGTGTTAATTTAGTAATCATGACACTTTATAACAAACGTTATATAATGCAAAGGAGATACAACATGTTTATTTTGTGCAGTATCCATCTTGTTTATAATAAAAGTACAGAAACGTGCTTGAAACGTTAGCTTAATTGAATAGATCTGAACATGCCCAAAACATTGTATTAACTCATTCAATTTTGTATACATATAAAAAAAAACAATGATAATCTCACAAGAAATAATGATCAGCTTCGAGGTGTCCAACAAGCACTCGAATATAAAAACAGCCTTCCAGATTTATCTAACTGGTAACATAATAAACGCAGGATCGAACCCCAAACCATCACAAACACTCCTTCTATAGGACTTCAGTGAAGATCGCAGCTAAAACACAGAATATGAAGTAAGTATTGTTTGTTTGTTTTGAATTTCGCGCAAAGCTACACGAGAGCTATCTGCGCTAACCGTCTCTACTTTAGCAGTGTAAGACTAGAGGGAAGGCAGCTAGTCATCACCACCCACCGCCAACTCTTGGGCTACTCTTTTATAAACGAATAGTGGGATTGACCGTCACATTATAACGCCCCCACGGCTGAAAGGGCGAGCATGTTTGTGGGACGAGGATTCGAACCCGCGACCCTCAGATTGTGAGTCGAGCACCCTAACCACCTGGCCATGCTAGGCCTGAAGTAAGTAATTATTAAAAATTGTAATACAACTTAGCAAACTGTTATAACAGTTAAACATAATTGGTCCTATAGGCTTCTAACCATGACATCGATTGATATCCACCCTTATAATCTTATCCTCATAACCTAAGTAAGACATTCCTTGAAGAATGACATCTTTATTATGGCTCTTCAAACTTTTTCTTATATGTGGTAAATGTACTGAACGTAATAATAATAATAATATCGTTTAATAAATAACGACCACGTCTGCTTGCTTTGTATTTGAGTTCTAACATTGTAATTAAAATCAATTACTACTTATATAAAGTTATACATGAAAGCAAATATTTTTTTCCTTTTAAATTTGCAACAATCGTAAAATAGAAAAAAAAAACGAAACGTAAAGAAGGTTGTTTCCTTTGTTCATTGTTTGTTCGTCAACACAAGAACAACTTTTGTTTGAGACTAATTGATGAAAACATAGATAAAATCTACATTTCAATTGCTATAATATGGTTCCTATGTCTCAGTAAAATGTAGAAATATTCCAATTAAGGTTATTCAGTATTTCTTAGACTTAAGGGAAACTCCAGCATTAATAAATTTAAAGTGGGTTATTAATTTTAATGGAGGGGCCCTGTGTAGTTTGTCAGAATTGTGTTTTGATAAAGTAAGAGGTTTTGTTTTATTTGATAGCTGCAAAGAAATATATCTGGGATCTGAGATGGCCTGTAGGCCAGAGCGCTCAATCGCAGCTTGCAATCAAAACCTGTCACTAAATACGCTCAACCTGTCAGCTGTTGGGGCGTTACAATGTGGTGGTCAATATCACTTTTCGTTGGAATGATTAGACCAAGAGTTGGCGGAGTGTGATACTAACTAGTTGCCTTCATTCTAGTTTTTCACTTTAAACTTATGGATATCTATTGCAGATAGTCCTCGAGTAGCTTTGTGCGAAATTCAACAAAAAAACAAAGTCTTTTTTTTTTTTAGTAGTTGTGTTATGATTACCTTAGACCGAATGTCAAAGTGTTATTTTTTTTCCTTCCGAGACAATAAGTAAAAAGGAAAAAAGCGTTGTTTATGTGTTAAGATGATACCTGACAAGAACTTCGTGCGATTGGTTAAAGATGGTAAAACCACATCCTCTGGTTTGGTCTTAATAGTCACATGATTGCAAGGTTTTAAAGGGATGAAGGGAAGACAGTTCAGTTAGCTCTGATCCTCTTGTAGTAATTATAATAACATTACTCAGGAACCCAAACCATGTGCAGGAGGGAGGAAGAGGTCAAATGTACTTGACCCTCCCAACGACCAAATCCCGACGCTGAGTGACTCATCTTAAGTAATCAGTAACTGTACAAGTCTTCGAAAAATATATTATATTGTATGGCTTCCAATTGATGATTACACGAGAATAAACGCATTGCAGTTAATTAGATTATAATTATAATATTAGGTTAAATATTTTAGTTCAATGTTTGATAATCGAATGTTGATTATTCTGACTGATAAATTTTTGTCAGATTCTTATATACAGTAAGCCAGTGTTGAAGATCGGATTTAATGATTAATAATATATACGTATACTTATAACCTGTAGGGATTTTCAGTTATTTTCATTACATAATTGTTATGTTCTTGGTTTTAATTTATTATTTTGACTGATTCGTGACACGTATATTTGGCTATTTGATCTACAGGAAACGGTGTATTCATGAACGCTACATTCAAAAGAAAACTTCCATCGTCAGTTAGAGTCAGTGCTAAAAATATGGTGGCAAGATGTTTGTCAGGTAAAATCGTTCCACTACTTAATTCATGTTATTCCGAGAGATGTGAAGGTTCTGGTTAGGGATTTGTCTCGATCTGTTCGTATAACGTATTATATATATTTCACAAGCTCATAACGTTCATTATTAGCAAAGAACAAAGCTTTTTTTTTACAGATATTTAAAATTACTTAAGAAAAAAAAACAAATGATGCCACAAGATTCTACAGTGGCACGTGGCTGATATTCAACACCTACGAGACAGATTGTCACGAATATTATGATACATTGCTGACATTCATGATGAGCACAACAACAATGATCAAATATGATGCAGGTTAGTACCACCTTGCCACTACTGATCTGGATCAATTATTCATAAGACGAATTGGGAGTCTTTGTTTTTCCATTATTCTTCTGGAAACTTGTTTTTATTAGATAAGCAAATTTTACTTTTTTTTTATCTCGAGTACTGAAATCTTAAACAGGAACTAAACTTAACCTTTGACATACTTTTAACACAAAATTCCGTTTTCCTGCAAATATCACACAAGTATCCAAATCGCTTAAGCTTGTAATTTCTTGATTTATATATCTTGTATGTTTCAGTTAACCTTTGGTTAATTTCACGAAGAAATTTCACTTAAATTGTTCTGGTATAATGATGGCAAATTGGAATTCAATTGCTATGATATAATTATAAGCTCAAATTCCAATGGAATTGTTTTTATATGTTGATGGGATCAAATTCCAATTGAATTGTTTTTATATGTTGATGGGATCAAATTCCAATGGAATTGTTTTTATATGTTGATGGGATCAAATTCCAATTAAAGTCTTCTGATATAATGATGGGCTCAGTTTGTTAACAAAAATCTGCCTTTTTTAAATAAAGGCTTTACTTATATTTAGCACTTTTAAAAAGTAAGAAATCAAAGTGATCGACGAAAGCTTTCTTACAAATTAATCTTTTATTTTCCTAACAGCTTTACATGTTCGCCTGATTTTGCCTAAAGCCATCAGTGAAGACAAAGTATAAACAATACGTGATATATTTTCTGACCAAAGTTGACATCTTCCAACCTAAACATAAATTAAAGCTAATGCGATTTACACTAAGTTCCTCTCAGCATATATTATGTTTAAGTTTTTTGAAAACGTTTAAGGATTTTTTTTTTCCTCCAGAGCGCCTTTATATAAATGAAACAGAATACTTTAACCGACAGCTGCTTTGGAATATAAAATCATATTAATATAAATATGTTATTGTTGTACATATATTCATATGATAGATATTTTTATTAAATATGTTCGGCCCGGCATGGCCAGATGGTTGAGGGCGTTCGACTCGCAATCTGAGGGTCATGGGTTCGAATCCCCGTCACATCAAAAATACTCGCCCTGTCAGCCGTGCGGCCGTTATAATGTTACGTTCAATCCCACTATTCCTTAATAAAAGAGTAGCCCAAGAGTTGGCGGTGGATGGTGATGACTAGCTGCCTTCCCTGCAGTCTTACACTGCTAAATTAGGGACGGCTAACGCAGATAGCCCTCGTGTAGCTTTACGCGAAATTCAAACCATTAAATATGTTCTCGTTCTCCAGATAATCATGTGATAAGTTTTGCGCTAAATATGTTATTGTTGTACCGATGTTCATGTGATAGGTTTTTATTAAATATTTTCTTGTTGTACCGATGTTCATGTGATAGGTTTTATTATTAAAAACTGTTCTTGTACAGATGTTCATGTAGTACGTTTTTGTTAAATATTTTCTTGTTTTCCCGATGTTCATGTGATAGGTTTTTGTTAAATATTTTCTTGTTGTACCGATGTTCATGTGATAGGTTTTATTATTAAAAACTGTTCTTGTACAGATGTTCATGTAGTACGTTTTTGTTAAATATTTTCTTGTTTTCCCGATGTTCATGTGATAGGTTTTTGTTAAATATTTTCTTGTTGTACCGATGTTCATGTGATAGGTTTTATTATT
>NW_013666770.1:105727-107681 GCF_000517525.1 Limulus polyphemus
ACTTCTTGTTGTACCGATGTTCATATGATATGGTTTTTTGTTGAATAACTTCTTGTTGTACCGATGTTCATATGATAGGGTTTTTTGTTGAATATCTTCTTGTTGTACCGATGTTCATATGATATGTTTTTTTTTGTTGAATAACTTCTTGTTGTACCGATGTTCGTATGATAAGGTTTTTTGTTGAATATTTTCTTGTTGTACCGATGTTCGTATGATAGGTTTTTTTAGTTAAATATGTTCTTGTTGTACCGATGTTGATATGATATGGTTTTTTGTTGAATAACTTCTTGTTGTACCGATGTTCGTATGATAAGGTTTTTTGTTGAATATTTTCTTGTTGTACCGATGTTCATATGATATGGTTTTTTATTGAATATTTTCTTGTTGTACCGATGTTCATGTGATAGGTTTTTTTTGCTAAATATGTTTTTGTAAAGATAATCATGGATAACATGTTTTTCAACATTTTCTTGTAACAAATTCATAGGTTAAAGGTGTTGAATAAATCTTATTTACAAATACATTATACATGTGACTTATTTGTATGATGTTAAATATTTTCTGATCTTAAATCAATTTGTTTCTACGGGTTGCAGTTATAAAGTTTTCAAATTAAACAAAATTCCAAATATTGTATTTCAATGATGCTCTCTTAAAAATAATCAAACGTTTCCTTGTAAAGCAACTGTTTGTCAAGGAAAACAAATTAGTATTTTTCTTAGTGATAAACGGAAAATCTGATATCCCTATCTATATAATAGTAAACAAACCGAACATTTTACCTGAGTTACCATGGAAAAAAACGAAATCGTAACCATATGTGGAAAAATAGCTTAATATATCAAAGTTTTAAAGAACTTTCTTTAACCATTTATTCCTACAAAACACGAATAACGATATGTAAACGACATTCATTTGTCTGTGCTATCAACAATAAAACGTATATAAGCATGTGATATAGGAACAAGCAGCAAATATTATTTGTTTAATACGAACTTTTATTTTTATATACTGTTTAAGAAAATCTATTCTTATGTTATCGTTAGACGAAATCAGTGCTTAGCGGTAGGTGTCTTCTCTTAGAAGTATTTACATGAAGCAATTTTATTTTTATCAAACTGGTATGTTAAGACCTACGAACAAAAATTAACTTTTGCGTTTTGCAAGAAATATTCAATGTCATAAAAGAAATACATTTATACATTACTAGTAAAACTTTTCAACAAATATGCAAATTCCTGCTTTCCACTATAATACGTGTAAATCTTTTGCACGTTACGAACTCCATAAAAACCTTCAGGAAAAAAAAATAGATGATTTAATATGGGAATTATTTATACTTACTTGAAGCCTATATCAATTAAAGCTTTGGGAAAGTGATTTTGTTTTCCAATTTATAAGAAACATGATTTAATCATACAAAATTGTATGTATTAAATATAAATAAATGATAATATGTTAAATAAATGGTTTACTTAGGGAATAATTGATAAGGAACATGATTTAATCATACAAAATTATATGTATTAAGTAAAATAAATTATAATATGTTAAATAAATGGTTTACTTAGGGAATAATTGATAAGGAACATGATTTAATTATGCAAAATTATCTGTATTAAGTAAAATAGATTATAATACGTTAAATAAATGGTTTACTTAGGAATTAATTGATAAGGAACATGATTTAATTATGCAAAATTATCTGTATTAAGTAAAATAGCTTAAAATATGTTAAATAAATGATTTACTTAGGGAATAATTGATAACGAGCATAATTTAATTATGAACATTATACGTATTAACTAAAAAAAAACAACTTAAATAAATGGTTTACTTAGGAGATAATTAGAAATAAATTACAATAATTTATTATTTTTGCTTCCATGGTCAGAGGTAAGTTTACCGAATAACAATGCTAAGTCCCGGGATTCGATAGCCCATTGTGGTT
>NW_013666770.1:107742-108404 GCF_000517525.1 Limulus polyphemus
AAAAAAAAAAAAAAAAAAGAACGACCAAAAAATAACTCGGAATTGTTGTTCTTTACTTGAAGATAAATATATTATTATTAATATTAATAAATACTTGTTTGGAATTTGATTAATATTAAACTTACAACAAGACAATTCGATTACCTTGTGCTCGGGTAACTTACTAATGTTGATGTTAACACGACGTTTCGATAGTTAATCTGCTCTGGTAACTTACTATTATTGGTGTTAACACGATGTTTCGATAGTTACTCTGTTCTGGTAACTTACTATTCTTGGTGTTTACACGATGTTTCGATAGTTAATCTGCTCTGATAACTTGCTATTGTTGGTGTTAACACGACGTTTCGATAGTTAATCTGCTCTGATAACTTGCTATTGTTGGTGTTAACACGACGTTTCGATAGTTAATCTGCTCTGGTAGCTTACTATTGTTGGTGTTAACACGACGTTTCGATAGTTAATCTGCTCTGGTAACTTACTATTGTTGGTGTTAACACGATGCTTCGATAGTTAATCTGCTCTGATAACTTGCTATTGTTGGTGTTAACACGACGTTTCGATAGTTAATCTGCTCTGGTAGCTTACTATTGTTGGTGTTAACACGATGTTTCGATAGTTACTCTGTTCTGGTAACTTACTATTCTTGGTGTTTACACGAT
>NW_013666770.1:109404-124532 GCF_000517525.1 Limulus polyphemus
GTAACTTACTATTCTTGGTGTTAACACGACGTTTCGATAGTTAATCTGCTCTGATAACTTGCTATTGTTGGTGTTAACACGACGTTTCGATAGTTAATCTGCTCTAGTAACTTACTATTGTTGGTGTTAATACGTCTTAAGGCTATGTGGCTGTGGCTATAAAGACAAACAAACAGTTCGTGTTCTATTTGATGACAGTGTAAGCTGATAATAATCTTGCATCTTAGTTTCCGTTAGAAAAGGCTCCGTTTTAAGGCTATGTGGCTTAGCTATAAAAACAGACAAACCGTTCGTGTTCTACTTGATGACAGTGTAAGCTGATAATAATCTTGCACCTCAGTTTCCATTAGAAAAGGCTCCGTCTTAAGGCTTAGAATATCTAAAAAGAGTTTAATTGGTTGTGGTTGACACGTGACTTTCTGATTTGCATGTTCGAAATAATTGAACACACTGTATATACCGGTGTGTTCGAAATAATTGAACACACTGTATATACCGGTGTGTTCGAAATAATTGAACACACTGTATATACCGGTGTGTTTGTATATTATCTATATAGAAATATGTTGTACAGTTTAGAAAGAAATGTGTTTTTGTTAAAAGTAAACATCAGATAAATTTATTAGTTTAAGTGATTCTCGATACTACGCAACCGTTCACAGGAAATATGTTTCTCGAGCAAAGAAGGAATAGCCAAATTTATTTGAATTGTACTAAATGTTATTCATCCATCATATATATATATATATATATGCATATATATTCTATTCTTAGCTATTTGTTTCATTACAAATTACACGTAGACCATAGTAAAGGGTATTGAAAAATGTAATCTAGTCATTGGTAATAATTTAAAACAAGCCTGTCTATGAGAATGTTTAGATTTAATGGAAGATATGATGGAACAGATTGGTATATAAGTTTGTCAGAGAAAATAGAAGCATTTATTTTATGTAATTAGGTTGTATATCATTCAAAGTAGGGCAATCTATCTTTCGTTCTACAAGAACCAACAGACCATGTGGTCTGTTTTGTTTTTTCTTACACAGGATACGCTTATCTACTTCTTTCAATGGCTATATATGTTTATTTTTGAGTTTCTAAACAAATCGTATACTTACAAACTCCCTAAGAATGTACATTATTCTATCTTAAAGACAAAACTTATTTGGATCTAACCTCGGTCAACATTTCTCATGTTACTATTTTCAGTTGATATAATTTTAAAGGTAATCTTTGTTTTTGTTTGTTTCTTTGTAGTTAAGTACAAGACCACACAATAGGCTATCTGTGCTGTGCTTACCACAGGTATTGAAATACGAATTTTTGCGTTATAAGCCATGAGACTTACCCACTGGGTGGCACAATTTTGGTTAAATAATAATTCGTTATATAAACTATATCTTATATATAACCACACGTGCACACTTGTTTGTTTGTGTTTAAGCGCAAACCTACATAATGAGATGCCTGCGCTAAGCCCACCGCGGGTATCGAACTCGATTTAAAAGGACGATACCTCAAGCTTCATGTGCATACATTTATTTATTTGTTTTCAAAATAAAATGCATTTAAAACTAGTCTTGTATAATTTTGAAATTTACTAGCTGTGATCTGTGACGATAGTTGTAAATAATTGTTTGTTTCTTTGTTTGTTTTTAAGTTTGCGCAAAGCTACACAAGAGCTATCTTCGCTAGCCGTCACTAATTTATCAGTGAACGACTAGAGGGAGACAGCTAGTCATTACCACCCACCGCCAACTCTTGGGCTACTCTTCTACCAACGAATAGTGGGATTGACCGTTGTATTATAACGATCTCACGGGTGAAAGGGCGAGCATGTTTGGTGGGACGGAGATTCGAATCCGTGACCCTCAGATTGCGAGTCGAGCGCTCTAACCACCTGATCATGCTGGGAAATTGTAAGTAATTAAATACCCTTATGTATCTATATATGATAGGTAAGTGGAATCATTCTGTCACGTTGTTTATGGCAACCCTTATGTATCTATATATGATAGGTAAGTAGAATCATTCTGTCACGTTGTTTATGGTTACCCTTATGTATCTATATATGATAGGTAAATGGAATCATTCTGTCACGTTGTTTATGATTACCCTTATGTATCTATATATGATAAATAAATGGAATCATTCTGTCACGTTGTTTATGGTTACCCTTATGTATCTATATATGATAGGTAAGTGGAATCATTTTGTTACGTTGTTTATGGTTACCCTTATGTATCTATATATGATAGGTAAGTGGAATCATTCTGTCACGTTGTTTATGTTATTTAGATTCCTTGTGTTTAACATTTATTCCTAACAATTTACATCTAATTACAGATTTGACATTTTCATGAAGAGTAATAAGTCCGGCTTTTAGCATGACTGTCATTTCGTAACGACAGGTAACGGTGACATGGAATTCTGAGAGACGCGGATAATTTCCCTTATTGTTAGAAGTAGAAGCACGCTAGTAAGAACCTTAAGATTCAAGTATTACTAACACAGTTATATTCACATTGAAGATATTGTCGAATTCTGAGTTATTCACGGATAATATCCGTGAACAAGCGATTGCCGAGTCTGTTGAAGGACAAACACTCTGACTGATCAATTCATTAAATCTTAACACACATTGACTCTATTTAGATTCTACGTAAAGTGGACTTGCCATATGATTACTCTAACCCTATAAGTTAGTTCGTGGAGTTACAAGTCTAAAATCCAGGGTTCGATTCCTAGCGTTACTTTGCTCCGAAACAAACAAATGATCCCTATAAATATAATAGTTTAGCCATATCATGGTCATTCTGCAAGAGAACGGATCAGAGAAAATATTTCATTCTCTCTGTGACTTCTCAAATCGGTCAACATTTCGTGTTCTTCAGTATGGGACGCCATTATTCAAGTTTATTTCACTGGTTGTTCAGATACAGCTGCCTTCGGAGTTTAATCAGCAAGTCTGACTCTAGGGAGAATTTACTTCTCCAAATTATGCTGGTTAACTAATGGAAAAAACAACTGCAATAGGCGTTAGTTTTTTTCCAATTGTATGACGCATTCAATAGATATCAGGATTACTTAACCTTACCTTTCCAAGGATATTTCGAAAAAGAGGAACCCACATGTTTGCCTCCAACCAGTTCAACTTCTGCTTATTTCAGATTCAGTTAGGAAAATATGGTTTTAAAGGAGCTCAGAGTGTAACCTGTGAAGAGTCAATTTCTTACCCAATGTAATAATGCTCTGCAAGGAGAGAGAGAACTATCTAATTTGACTCGAAATATGAATGTTCTATACGTGGGCAACACTTTCACTCAGTGAAGGCCGGTTTCACACAGAGGGATATCATCCAAGAGGTTATGAATGAAATGCGTGGTATTAATATTAAAATCTGACTAAGGGAAACTAGAACAATAGATCAGAACAAAAAAATATACGTTCCTAGTAATGAGTAGAACTTATTAAATATAACGTTCAAACTATATCGTTTGCAATGATTAAAATGCATTATTAAATAAAATGGACACCGTCGTTGTTACGATATCTTTGTCCTTAAATACGATAATATCTCGTTGGGTTCGGCCCGACCTGTAGGCTTAGATTAATTCTAAATTTATATAATAAGCTAACAATGCAGAATAACATTTATAATAAATAATTACCATAAACTTAACTAAGAAATATTAAAAAATAAAATATTCTAATCAACAACACATGTTCACACTGTGGTAAAAGATTCACTTGTTTTGAACGATGTTTAAAGAATAAATACCACAACATGTGAAAGATAAACTTGGCTTGACCAGCTTAATATATTTATGTTAGCCCTAAATTTATAACCTAAACTGATTACGTGAAATAATATTTATAGCGATAAAAGAAATAAATTATGATAATGATAAGAATTAGTTCTAATAAGTATAATAACCAATACTGTTAGTCCTAAAGAAAGGATAAAGTATCAATAATGCTACTGTTGCTGTAAAATAAATATTCTTTGACCGTAAAATCTGCTATGACTGTGATAACTGTGAGAACAGAGTTTCACTCCCATAACACCAGCACGTGCAAAGTCTTTGTCACTGTTGGTCATTCTATTATAAAATAACTGAAGGAGGTTATACTCTCTAGGCATTACCTTTTATATTCGTAGTAAAAACTTACTTGTCCACTTCTGTGCGGTAAATTACACGTAACACTAACGTGGGATGATCCAACACAATAGGCTCATAGAGTGAAAGGAGATTAGCCAACTTCAGAGAAAAACCCGCCATTTTTAAAACTATAAACAATATGGAACTGTACATACGTTAAAGTTAAAATAATATCCTTTGAACTTTAAGATATTCTGTAACAGTAAGAAATATTATATACGCATCTGCATACTATGCGGGATAAAATTCAAGATCGTTCTCACTAATAATAATAATTAGAATGTAAACAACAAAATGGTGAGTATTAAAATTAATTAGACGAAACTGATATTAGTTAACTAATGATCTAATAGTATACAATACATTAGAGCAAGAACGTAAGAGAAACGAGAAGTAAAACTAATGGTTTTCACAATATTATAGTGGTTGTTTATTACCTTAAATAATTAGTTAAAATTCAAATTGTTGACATTTGAATTTTGAAAATGTCGTGATATTTAGTAAAACTATTAAGCCCATAACTGGCAACAAGAATATTGTTGAATTTCCCACAAAAAATTGAAATAATCCATATTGCAAAATATTAGAAGATAATCGTTGTTTGTGAAAAATTGGTGGGTTTATTAGCTCTGTCCACGAAGTATTGTAGTGTTGAACCTATTTCAATGTATCTAATAAACTCTGAATAGTAAACACTCTAACAAAGCATTTTTGGAATACTTGTATTCGGAAATATAATATTGATAACTTAAAAATTATACGTGTTTGTCGAAGACTTTGAACTTAAATGTATGATTAATGATGTTGATATCAAAATCCGTGTAGTGTCCGTTGTTATTAGTGAAATATTGTTCCATCGTAAGTTCTGGTAAATGTATTTGTTTGGCAATGCCAAGAAAACCTTGGTAACTAGGGCTCCTGTGAAAAGTTTTACTATGGTATTTTTTGCTAGGGTTTATAATGTTTGAAATTTCAAGTTCGAATAAATATGAATCCACAACGTGTGGGTTGAAGTTACCTTCCATGGGTATTTCTGAAATTTATTGGAAGACATGTTGGACAACCGTGCAGATGTATTGTCAATTTAAAAAAATACACATCTCGTAAGAATTTGTTTATTGTGAAACAGTGGTAATTTTTATGAGTAATATGATCATGAAAACCATTTGTTTTTACTAATACAAGGTATCATAATTGTTAAACAATCTAGAAACTTTAGATGAAAGACCATTTATAATATTATTAATAAGAAAAGTTGTGTCAAGACTTTGGTGTAAGTTCATTGTCCTTGACAAAGTAATAAACCTAGAGAAGACCCGCTTTCACTGTTAAGTTATCAAATGGGAAACTATCAACAACAACTTGGTCACACACGTAATCAATGTGGGAAAACATACATTTGGTTAATGGGGCAGGTGAACTTGATGAATGAGTTCTAGCTTCTCTATGCGACAGGTATGTGACATGCAGAAAACCTTAAGCTAAGAACTGTAAAGGAAAAGTGGACTTTGGTAAACATCGCCCGCTGAGAACGAGACGTGTTTGGATTAAGGCAAAAAATGACTTATTTGAAAACAGGTTGGCAAACAAGAATGGTCAACACATATTTCCGATTCACAAGACGAGAGAGACTCGTCACAAAGGTCATCAGTTTTGCACTTCTGAGTATAAGTTTTACCTCGATAAATTATCTTCATTCATTGTGCATCTCTTGCTTCTATCTCAGTCCTTAAGCTGAAACTTTTATCTCATGTCATCTTCCTGCTTTACTATTTCGACCATGAGCTATTTAACTTTTTTTCTAATTTTGATGACTCATACTTGTAAGCCTATTCTATTTTTCTGCCAAGACAGGGTCATCCTTATGAATCGTGCCATCACCATAAGTATTTAGTTAATAGAAGGTTGGATGTTAAGATAAATCCTATTGTTTTGACAGAAATACTCAGAGTACACAAACTAATAGCTGTTTTAGTCATCATAACAATGAATAACATTAATATTGCCTTTCTACGCCAATTTAGTATTAGAGCTGTTTAAGGATAAAAAATGTGTGTTCATCTTTTCTCTTCTTGGAAAGATTTGCAAATGACTTCTTCTGTCCATTTCTGTCAAGATTTTGAAAGTCATTTGCCTTTTCCAAAGTAATTTACTTACATAAAAACTGTCAATAATACTTGTTCTTCTTTGTAGTTAAGCGCAAAGCCGTCCCACGGGTATCGAAATCCGGTTTCTAGCAGTATAAATCCGCAGAAAATGC
This sequence comes from Limulus polyphemus, assembly GCF_000517525.1. Taxonomy (NCBI): domain Eukaryota; kingdom Metazoa; phylum Arthropoda; class Merostomata; order Xiphosura; family Limulidae; genus Limulus; species Limulus polyphemus. The sequence goes on from NW_013666770.1 coordinate 115,831, forward strand.
CGCTGTGACACTGAGGGACATCCAATAATACTCATAAATATGACATAGAATGTTCAAAAGTTCTGTTTATTCCTAGTCTTAGGTACAAGAGCAAGGGTAGAAAGTGTGATGCGTGCATGAAATGTAAACGTTGTGGTTGGATTCACTAGGGGGCTCCTGCTCCTTTTAAAGCAATCAGAAATAAAAGCCATTCAAATAACATTGGAATCCAGGTAAAATATGATATAGAAAGTGCAAAGTAGAAGTATTAGCAAGGATATTTCATATTGTAACCACTTTGGTTTTCTTAGATCATTCAATGGTTGCGAGGCAGGGATATGATTGATCAGACCACCAACAACGAAACTCTTAAGACTTGAGTTTATTGTGTTTCTAATAAGTATTCAGAATGTCTTACATGTCTCGTAAGTGTTGCAAATCACTTTTAAAGTGAAAATCAAGGTCAACATGGCATGACTCTGAACAAAGGTAGTCTTGCATTGGAAATAATTTTCATTAACATCAGCAGAGAATTTTTGAAGTTTCTTTACATTTATCAAAGAAAGAGATTGGATCCTAAACTTTTGCAAATATTTATATGATAAATTGGCTTAGCACTTTTATTTCATGTTCAAACATGAACATGAAAACGAGGTTTCATTCATCGATTTATTAGTGATTCATGTGTACCAACAACTACGTAGAACTTGTATTTATAGTGTAGCAAAGTGAAGGATGCTTTTAACATGTTATGTTAATAACTTTCAAAAACTGTTAATTTCATATTATATATATTTTAACATTGTTGGGGCTGTTAACTTTCTATGATTTAGTTTACTTTTAATAACTGCTTGGGTTTAGAAAATACGCTTATTTTAAACAAATATAATGTATTTTTGGTTTCAAAATTTGACTTCAAAATGTTTGAGTTATATCAACTGATTTAATATTTAATAAATATCACGGAAGGTGCGAGTTAGTACCGTATTAGTTTAAACAGTGCAGGTATAATGAAACTAAAGCAACCAATCTGAAAAAATACAGCAATAATTATGTAAACAAACTCCTGTAGCTGTAACCGAGACAGGACTGTCTATTATGATTCTGGCAGACCTCACATCTGGATTGTGTCGAGTCCTATCATAACACTTGTTATTGTTACAATTATTGATAGTAGAAAGCAGGAACCTAATAAGATGTTTTTAATGAATTTTATAGTAGTATAGTGTTAATCAGTATTGATTAAAATGTTTAATTTATATATATTTCTTCTTTATTATATATTTTTATTATCAGAATTACTTTGCATTATTACCTTATAATATGTATTTAGGACTAAATTACATCTCTTAAATTAGACTAACCTGGTGAGGTATTTTTATGACTACAGCCGAGATATCTCTACCGGCATTCTAATAATTACTGGGTTAGGTTTTAGTTTTGATATATGTAGGTAGCTTGCTTTGGCCTGACGTTAGTGATAATGTTTTCAACATAAAACATAACTCTATGAGGTAGGTAGACAAATTTGTTAATGGCACTTTAAAGAAGAGGATTCTTGACCGTGAGAATACATTGATAATATTACCCTTTTCGTGGGATATTATTGGGTTTACGGCCGCAAATGTCGTTAACAATGAATTCTAGGCTTTATCAGTATAAACGTAGCAAAAGTATATTTAATAGGATACGTGGATGGCCAAGTTAATTTCAGTTTCTCTCTAAGTACATATCTTGCTCTGATCGAAAGTTATTATTATTTAGCACATGTTGAAATGTAATCTACTTTTTATTTCATTTACCTAACGTTTATCTTTTTATGAAACAATGTTTAGTGTTCGTTTTACCGTATAGCCTCATTAAACTATGTTCTGTGTCCACCGAAGAGAATCGAGCCCAGAAATTTGGCGTTGTAAATATTAAACTTATCGCTGACCTACTGGAGCGTTTATGAAACACGTGAAAGCTAATTTATTTTTGTTTGGAAGATTTGACATAATCAGTATTTGAGTGCTATCCAGGTGTAAACTAGTTTTTAGTATTGAGGCCTAAAAGGGTGTTTTCAAACAATAGTAACAAAATTATAAGTTCTCCTTTAAACATAGTTTCTCAGATTTGATTGTTCTATATTCAAATAAATCTATATGCATTGTGAAGTCAGGAGAAATCTTTCCTTGTGGATGAAAATTTTGTTTTCATTAACAGAAGTTCATATTTCATATTTTAGAGAACAGAAACGTGTTTAGTTTATTTATTACAAATGTAACTACATGAAATAATAAACTTTCTTGATAAGTTAGCTTAGTGTTGTTTGTTTGTGAAAGATAACAGATATGTTATTTCTATGGTGGCCATTAGGTTTAATCTATAGTGTCGAACAGATATGTTTGATAGGAAATTAGTGGACTTATTGCTTAACTGGCAGCTCTGCCCAATTTTTAGCGTAACGTACTATGGAACTGAGATTACGTTGTTCGCGTCCCGTTACTACTACACACCACCTCAAAAAAAAAAAAAAAATTGCGCTCAGCATTGTGTACCAGAGCGTGCGTACTAACAGTAATGGTCAAATCGCTGTATTCGGTCTGAGTATAGTGGTCCAAGTGGTAAGTCATTGATGTCTGAGTAGGAAAATAATAAAGTGACCAAAGCTGCTAGTATCCCTCATTGTTAGAAGAGTTGATTAATTTGCTTAGTTTGTGCAAGTATATATTAAATTAAGATTAAGTTTGTAGCTTACTTTCACCCCCCAGTGGCTCAGTAAATAATCTGCAGGCTTACGACGATTACAATCATGTTTCGATACCTGTGGTGGGTTCAGCATAGATAGTCCACGTGTTTAACAACAACAAAACCAAATCAACTGCTTTCTTCCCTGTAATCAGTGGTTTCTGAAATAATGACGGCTCCATTCTACCTGAGCTGCGCACTGACAAACGTAAGACGTTGAAGCTTAATAATTGGAAATAAGAGAGATTGTACTTTGGCTGGTGCTCGAAACTCCCCCAGCATGTAACTTAACTTTAGCTTTAATACCAAGAGTTTGTTAACCAATCGAAAATGCAGGTTCATAAGCATAAAATGCCTTAGAAATATTCATATGTACAAGATTATTGAATTTCTGGAACCATCTTTTCAATTATCAAATTTTTTTTTGTCTATCCGAAGACACGATAATCAGAAGTTATTATTACGAGAAACGTTTTCAGATATATTTACATTAAATTTGTTAGTTTTTTGCCTAACAAGCTCTCGCTTATAACTGAATAAATAGTCTTATTTATCGTTGTTTAGAGCAATAACTGCTTGCTATGTTTTACAAAGGAAATATAAAATATACAAGGATATAGATTTGTATTTATATATGTATCATTTGATACGTTAAAGAAATAACTTTCTATTGAACAGTACGTAATCATATCCTATTAAATACGTTATGTGAGCTAATATTCAATACGTTATGTGAGCTAATATTCAATGTGTTATGTGAGCTAATATTCAATACGTTATGTGAGCTAATATTCAATGTGTTATGTGAGCTAATATATTATATTTGTAATAAGTGAATCATCACGTCTAATGATGAATAAAATAGTCGCTTTATAAGTGTGATAAGTGTATAATCAGTGATACTACTCAATACAGATAAAGTGTAATAATGTCTCTAAAATGAACTTTCCTATATTTTTCTTTTTTTAATACGCTAATTGTGACTAAGTTTTAGTCTTTGTATCTAACTTACTTCCTCTACCAAAAAAATATATATAAAAACAGGAAAACACAAAGATTTTAATGTCTTACTACTTATATTCTGAATTATTTCAAAACTAATGTAAGCCTATGAAGATTGGGAACAAGTACGATGGTAGAATTAGAGCACAGGGAAATATTCGATCTAATTTGCTTATTGAATAAAAAAAATGAAGGAAATTCCTCATGCCTAAGGGTAACTTTATTTAGGGTGTAGATGTATTGATTGAATTATCCTATAGTTAGCCCACGGGTTGAAAAATTTCTGAACATGTAAAATTTAATCTATTTTGAAAATTTTAAGAATGTAAGAGAAATTATTTGAATTGCTTAAAGGATTATTGCAGTGGAAGTTATTTTGCCCGCGATTAGGTGTTAAGAATATGGCATTCTGGTAATTTACTTTATCTTTCTTACTTCTCCAATAGTTTATTTTCGATATTCAACTAAGTAGTTTGTGAAACACGTAAGAAGGCCCGGCATGGCTAAGTGGTTAGGTGGCTCGACTCGCAATCTGTATTCAATTTGTAATAAACTTATTGATGTATGTTTTATTACGTGGTCAGGTGGTTAGGGCTCCTGACTCGCAATCTGAGGTTCGCGGGTTCGAAGCTCCCTCACACCAAACATGCTTACTCTTTCAGCCGTGGGGGCGTTATATGGTGAAGGTCAATCCTATTATTCGTTGGTAAAAAGAGTAGCCCAAGAGTTGGCGGTGGGTGGCGATGACTAACTGACTTTCCTCTAGTCTTGCACTCTTAAATTAGGGACGGCTAGCGCAGATAGCCCTCGTGTAGCTTTGCGCGAAATTCAAAACAAACAAACACGTATGATCATTATAGAACGAAATGCATATTTTCTTCACCAAGAATACTAAACAAATCCTCCAATACTATTAAATCATACTATAGCTACAAGAAGTCTTGAATTATGCTCTTAAAAAATTGTAAGATAAACAATTATTCATGATGAATTTTTTGTGTCACGTTTCTTTATATTTTTATTATTTTCAGGTCTTGTGAAGTTTGATTCAAATCTCTTAATTTTTAGATGTTCGTAAAACTGTATTGCTTACACGGTTATAAATTGTTTACCAGCTCGTTGTTTTAGAGCAAAGACACACTGGGCTATCTGCTTTGTCCCCAACAGGGAATCGAACCCCGGATTTTACCATTGTAAGTCCGTAAAAGTCCGACAGGAGGAAAATAAAATTTCTTCTAGCAGAACCCATTTATACTTAATTAGTAAATATAAAATGCAAATGTAACATTAAAGGAGGTACTTGTATAAATCAAATATTTATCAAAAGTACTGTTGTAAAAAGACTGGGGGGAAAATATAATAGTTCGGAAATAAACAAAGTATTTATTGCAATAGCAGTACAATAAAATGTTTCCTGTCCTCCAACCAATCATCGTTGACAGCAGAATATTGTACATGTAATATGGATTGTTGACTGCATTGTCGTAAATGCTAACACTAATTTATTCACTTCACCTTCTTGCACATATCATTAGAAAAATCAAAGTGAACGGTAGCTAAGCAATCTAATAAAGAGATTATTATTTATTTATTTATTGATAATTATACAAAATAAATATCCTCTTTCACCTTCAAACGTTTGTAGTTATGAATAACGTGAGAGAATGAGCAAATAACAATATTCCTTATCCTGCCACATATGACACTATATTGCCTGTGCTAAATTGGAGCGTTAAAGTTTCTATCCGTTTAATATTAGAAATCCCGAGTTACATGGACATTTTTTTGAGTAAACAGTTATACATCTTAGGTTTAAGGTTGCTAAGTTGTGATATGTTAGAAATAATAAGATTATTTATTAACTTGGTTTGATGGAATGAGATGGAGAAATTCTGGTAATTGTTCCTTGGGGTCTTTTTACATCTTTAGGAAGTATGGAATTCGCTGTATCCAAATATACATTCCATATGATGCTAATGTATTTCCATTGGGAGTTATTAGCAGACAAACAAACGCAACGTTTCGGCGTGGCCGCACCACCTTACGAGCAACAATCACACACAATTAATGATTATCTCTTTTTCCATATTCAAGTCAAATTATATGACCTTTATTTATTGTCTGTCCAGGTGGCGAATTTGTTCTTGATCTTTTATTGAGTGCCACCACAGCGTCTTAGGGTTTGATAGATGAATTTGCCTCAACAATGGCTGTCAGAAAGTACATCTAGTGGCTGTTGTACAGCGGAACATTATACAAGGAGGTAATAAAGAGAATAATGGTGATCAATGGTGGCATAACAACGGTCAGTCAGGTTTAGAGCTATCTACTGAAGATCTCTTGGGTTCTGGTCCGAAGAAGACGAAAGCTCATGCAGTGGACTTGTCGGTTAAACACAAGATGGTTTGGTTTGTTATGAATTTCGCGCAAAGCCTACACTAGGGCTATCCCAAATTTAGCAGTGTAAGACTAGTGGGAAGGCAATTAGTCATCACAACCCACTGCCAATTCTTGGGCTACTCTTTTACCAACGAATAGTGGGATTGACCGTCATATTATAACGCCCCCACGGCTGGAAGGGCGGGGCATGTTTGGTGTGACAGGGATTCGAACCCGCGACCCGCAGATTACGAGTCGAGTGCCCTTTTGTCCGAATTGGAAATCGTAAAACGTAATCATCTTTTATCGTCGAATGTTGCACCTTGCATCAGTTGAATCAAAATCGAATATACCCCGGATTTTTGAAGTTCGATACCTTCCACTGTCATTCAAAACATCTTTGTAAATCTCCTAATCACCAAGCAAAAGCTTTTCTTTGTGTATAATAATTTATTGCTTTTGTTTTGCGTTTTTTCTTTACAATAACTTCCACGCAAATCTCTCAATAAAGATCAACGCTCATCACGCTTACTTATTGTCTCTACTATAGAAGAAAGACCACAAAGATACAACTTTGTAATTAATTGTAATCTATCGAAGGATTACATCAGTTGATTTATAGAATGGATTTTGTATTTACATTTTAGGCCTCAATAATGAAACGAAAAAGTTGCAATAAATATTATATTTTTCTGTTTAAACAAATCCACTGAGTGGACATGGCCTTTCAACAATCATTAAAAAAACAAAACAATGTTGCTGTAATATGAAAAAAGAATTTCAAACAATTTTACTCACCGTTGATAATGAACAATCAAACAAACGTAATTGTAAGATTTAGTGAGGCTTGGCATCACTACTCACCGCCAATTCTTGGGCTACTCTTTTACCAACGAATAGTGGGATTGACCGTCACATTATAACGCCCCCACGGCTGAAAGGACGGACATGTTTGGTGTGACGGGGATTCGGACACTATACTCACAATCTGAGAGTCGCGAATTTGAATCGTGTCACCGAACATGCTCGCCTTTGCACCCGTGGTGTTGTTATAATCTTATGGTAAATTCCAATTTTTCGTTGATAAATAGCAGCTCATAGCTGGCGGTGGGTAGTTTTTGATTAGCTGATTTCCCTCTACTTTATAATTTCTAAGCCCCCCCCTCCCCCAGTGGCACAGCGATAAATCTGTGGACTTATACTGCTAGAAATTAGGGTTTCGATACCCGTGATGGGCAGAGCACAGATAGCCCATTGCGTAGCTTTGTGCTTGATTACAAACAACAACACTTCTAAATAAAGAACGGCTAACGCAGATAAACTTCTAGTAGCTTTGCGTGAAATTCAACAAATAAACCAAGCGTTTGTGGAATTAATATTTACCTTGTGTTATTTTAAGTCATGTACACCGTTGAATATTTAATAGATAAATGCTATAAAATGGTCGTATCTCACGACTTCACAAGATGAGATACTTTTTGCATTATCGTTTTGGCATAAAATGAAGAGTAGAACAATATATATGATGTTTTTAGTTGACTCTTATTCTCCACAGTAAATCTAATTCTCTACAGGATGTATTATCGTTTTGGCATAAAATGAAGAGTAGAACAATATATATGATGTTTTTAGTTGACTCTTATTCTCTACAGTAAATCTAATTCTCTACAGGATTTGAATAATAAGTCACAATGATGTTACAAATCTATTATATTGAATTATTCAGCAGACGATAAGTTTAATATACTGTAGATAAGCATGAAACCAAATCTGTCATTCAATTCACCACTCCTCTCCGAGTTATATCGGTTTCACTGAATTCCACCCTTATCAGCAACCCTCTACAAGGGCAAATCGAAAGGTCAAGCTTATACATAAGATATTGGTAGAGTACATATATTATTTGTATGGTGCTTTGATTTTTGTTTTTTACTCGTATCGGTGAACCTATACTTATAGAGGATTTGAATAATATACACAAATATTGATGATATGAATTTGTTAGTCCAATAAATCGAATTATAAAACGGGTTCATATTAATTTATAGTACTCAAAACAGCTTATTTATAAATAATTCATAATAATAAGTTCATTTTTAGAAAACTATTTTGATTGTGAACGTCTGCTCAACAACGAGATTTTCACTTTATTCTTATTGAGAAAGTATTCGTTCACTAATGGCAATACTTGGAACATACCAAACTACTTACATACTGGGGTTGATATCATGAATAACATTTTAAATAGAGCAAAAATACTCGTGTCCTATTATAGCAAAAACTTTTGATAAAACTTACTTTCTTTTCATTCAACCATATATTCAACCTTATCAATGAAAAGTTGCCCTGTACTCATTAAATAGAATCAATATAAATAAAAAGAAGAATAAATTCATATTATAGTCAGATTATAAGTTCATGAAATAGAATAAATATAAATAAAAAGAATAAATTATTATTATAGTCAGATTATAAGTTCATGAAATAGAATAAATATAAATATAAAGTAGAATAAATTATTATTATAGTCAGATTATAAGTTCATGAAATAGAATAAATATAAATAAAAAGAATAAATTATTATTATAGTCAGATTATAAGTTCATGAAATA
>NW_013666770.1:125010-139335 GCF_000517525.1 Limulus polyphemus
AAAGGTACAAAAACATAATTTATCATTTTCTGGATATTACATTTACTTCCACAGCAAAAAGAAATATAGGATTCAAGATATCATTCAAGATAATAGAGTAACTAAATAATCACAAGTCATTAAGTCCAGCAGTGAATGCGACTTGCAGGGTGTGCAGAACAACCTGTCATAAATTTGTATCTTTATCCGATGACAGTAGCATAGAGATTCTATAATTCTTAAATCATACTTTTGTTGTAATAATTTCATTGATTACTTATGCACCTAAAATATATTTCAAGGGATTACTTATGCACCTACAAATATATTTCAAGGGATTACTTATGCACCTCCAAATTTATTTCAAGGGATTACTTATGCACCTACAAATATTACTTATGCACCTTCAAATTTATTTCAATTCATACCTCCATTTACATATATGGTATACAGATTTCGTCATTCCTAATCAATATCATTGGCACCGTAAATGATATCATAGTGCTGTGTCTAGTTAATTTCTTAATTTCGCTATTGATGAAACGAATAAATGTTGCATCAAGTTGAAATGCTTAATCATTCTCCTAGTCTTGTTGTTGTTGATGTTATGAATTCTGAACTTGAATATAAGATTGACTTTTGGAATTACATTCTCTACATTTAAGTAGTTCCTACATGTAATTTTATTATTACAAATATTATAAACATTTATAAATCGAAAATATTAACGAATTTATTTTAATTTAATATCTTGAGGTGCAGCGAGGTAATTTTATGAACAACTTTATAATCGGATGGAGATTTCATTTCTACAAAATATTACATTGTTCTTCTCTGCCTTAAATATTTTCTAGAAAGTATTATTTTGTTTGTTTATGTTTAGACACTAAGTTAAAATATCGGCTATCTGCGTTGTGTTCACCATTTTTAGCGTTATACGTCCATAAGCTTACCGTTGAACTACACGGGGTTGGGTGGGGGGTTAAACAAAGCCAAGTGGTTCGTACTGACGTGTTCAATACTTCATCAGCTCACGCTGAGATACACATATATATTAATATGATAATAACCACATCATACATCGTGCAATATTAGACTTTCATGAAACATCGACTTGCTAGTTTTTTTTCTTCTTCTTTTTCTGACAGATCATCACAAGAATAATGATTGTTTCAGTAAGTCATATTACCGAAATGTATGGCAGTAAATATATTTTATTCACGTGACATTCTATGATTTATAAGTTAAAAAAATAGTGAATGGTTGTTCCAATCGTCCCTGGTACGTGATTCATTTGAGTGACTTACTGATATAGTACTATATATAATCCTTGTAAAGGACTCTTACCTAAATTTGTGTGTGTGCGTGTTCCTCTACAATGTTAAAAATCGGTTGGACTGTGATAAACCTTTAATTAATATCCAAATACACCCTTGGTGAAATAAGAATAAGGTTTAATTTTTTCTTATGTTGATTTTGAGAGTTTTGTTCCGTTTAGTTTTGTCTTCGTGTATCTTAAGACAGAAGACATGAATCTTATTACAGTAAATAAAAGGTGATTTTTACAGAGACTTTTGAGTACACAAAAAACAATAGGAATAGATTATACGCATTACTTTCTACAGAAATAATGAATTTGACAAGTTTTCTTCTTAGTAGATTAAGTGTTTTTGTTTTTCTTATAGCAAAGCCACAACGGGCTATCTGCTGTGTCCACCGAAGTGAATCAAACTCCTGATTTTAGCCTTGCAACTCAGTAGACTTACCATTGTCCCAGCGAGGGGCCAATATATTAAGTAAGCTGTCCTTTTGGCCTTGTTAAATACGATGACATTTTAAAATAAAATTTTATGTAATCTTTATTAAAGCAGAAATAGTATAAATATGTACTGTTGTCATGAGATGTCTTATAGAACTCGTGACATGATAAAAATGATAATGTCTTATAGAATTCATGACATGATAAAAAATGATAATCATAAATGTATAGACCGCTAATGGCTTAGCGGTAATATTGTGGGCTTATAAAGCTAAAACTCGGTGTTCGATACCTGAGGGGAGCGCAGGTCTGATAGCCCGTTGTGTAGCTTTCCGATTAAATATACAAAAAAGTTTGAAAGTTTTTTGATTTTAAAATCCAAACAAACATGGTTTTATATATATATATATATTTATAATTAGAGAGTTTATAAAACAAAAATGAACAAATTAACATTGGGCTATATGTATACAAAACTTTCTATTATAAGTCAGTGAATTTTTCAGCTAAGAAACTCCGATACAAGATGACGAACCTAGTTTCGCAAATCTTTTGGGTATTTACGGCTAAACCAAACCCTTTGTTTATATCGTCTAGTGGATTATGTATATAGTTGAAACACCTGTTTTACTTCTCAGCTATTGTTTGTGTGGCTCAGTTAGCGACATTGTATCCTGTACATCAGAATGCAAGTAATACCTATCATTTCTTTTATATGTCTGTGAGATGTATTTCATGTAACGTATTCAAGGAAGTAATTGTTTTGTGACTCTGTGAGGCGCATATCATGTAAAGACTTTATGGAAGGACGTCTTTTTTTTTGTAGTTTATCCCTTATAAAGAACGTAGAAAGCTTGCAACTTTTTACTCAGTAGGTTAAAAAATGTTATTTTATTCATGTGGAAGAAAGTCAAACTAAATTGGTGTTTATTATAATGGAAAAGTGCATTCAATATTTTAAATTATTTTCGTCTTTCTTTTTTTTTAGCTTTAGGAAGAAAACAAATTTCGTATAAACATGTCGTAGTAATTAATTAATTCTGACGTATTTATTTATGTTGAGTTATGAATAATTATTTATAAACACTGTCAGGCATTTCGTTATTTCTTTCTTTGCAATGGCCTGGCATGGACAGGTGGTTAGTGTGCTTGACTCGCAATCTGAGGGTTGCGGGTTCGAATCTTTTCCAAATGAACATTATTGCCCTTTTAGCCGTGGAGGCGTTATAAAATGACGGTCAATCCCATTGTTCGTTGGTAAAAGAGCAGCCCAAAAGTTGGCGGTAGGGGTTGATGACAAGCTGACTTCCCTCTAGTCTTTCGCTTCTAAGTTGGGGACGGCTAGCGCAGATAGCCCACGTGTAGCTTTGCGCGAAATTCATAACAAACAAACAATCTCTGCAAAAATAGGCTTAAACCGTAGTCTTATATAAAACCCTAAACAAAAACAACAAAAAAGGTCCGAAAACAAAGATGCTGAACTAAGTTCAATTCTAAATAAAAAATGAGCCAATAAAGATTATATCGAATTAATTAAATGATAAAGTATGTCGAAAAGAGATGTTATTGTTTTTTACTAAAGCACTGTCAATTTTATAGGGTGGGGGGATAAAGTATGTCGAAAAGAGATGTTATTGTTTTTTACTAAAGCACTGTCAATTTTATAGGGTGGGGGGATAAAGTATGTCGAAAGTAGATGTTATTGTTTTTACTAAAGCACTGTCAATTTTATAGGTTGGGAGGGGATTCCAAAACTTTTTTCTTCACATTAAGGGAGCATCGGACTAAAATATTTTTAGAACCATGCCCTAGATTACTGTATTTAGTACGTAATTAACTTGACGACTTACTATTATAAGTACTGTAATCTTAGTAAGTAAAGGGCTCCTTATTTAATTAGTAAGTAAAGGGCCCTAACATAATTAGTAAGTAAAGGGCTCTTACCTAATTAGTAAGTAAAGGGCTCTTACCTAATTAGTAAGTAAAGGGCCCTTACCTAATTAGTAAGTAAAGGGCTCTTACCTAATTAGTTAGTAAAGGGCCCTTACCTAATTACTAAGTAAAGGCCCTTACCTAATTAGTAATTAAAGAGCCCTTACCTAATTAGTAAGTAAAGGGCTCTTACCTAATTAGTAAGTAAAGGGCCCTTACCTAATTAGTAAGTAAAGAGCCCTTACCTAATTAGTAAGTAAAGAGCCCTTACCTAATTAGTAAGAAAAGGGTCTTATCTAATTAGTAAGTAAAAGGCTTTTACATAAAGGCGTTTTTTGTTCTTATATAGCCTTTAAAAAAATGGCTTGGACTGTGATAAACCGTTATTTAATATCCAAACACATCCTTGGGAAAATAAAATTGAAGTCAACGTTTTTCATATGTTTACTTTGAGTTTTGTTCCTAAACGTTTAAAATATATGGTGTGTAATTAGTTACTGTTTTTAGAAATAACTTTGCCTTTTGAAGTTTCGAGAGGAATAGTAATATTTGAACATTTTTTTCAAAAAACAGTTACTGTTTCTTATAGATTATATGGGAAGTAATCAATACTGTATTCTAAGCCACCCACAACTGTGAAACAGTGAATCAATACTGTATTATAAGCCACCCACAACTGTGAAACAGTGAATCAATACTGTATTCTAAGCCAACCACAACTGTGAAACAGTGAATCAATACTGTATTATAAGCCACCCACAACTGTGAAACAGTGAATCAATACTGTATTCTAAGCCACCCACAACTGTGAAACAGTGAATCAATACTGTATTATAAGCCACCCACAACTGTGAAACAGTGAATCAATACTGTATTATAAGCCACCCACAACTGTGAAACAGTGAATCCATACTGTATTCTAAGCCACCCACAACTGTGAAACACTGAATCAATACTGTATTCTAAGCCACCCACAACTGTGAAACAGTGAATCAACACTGTATTCTAAGCCACCCACAACTGTGAAACAGTGAATCAGATGTTCAATACTGTATTAATCTTTTTGGATACATTTCAGGGTTTCTGTATACTGTACGAGAAGAAGGCTTTGTAAAATATATTAGAGGTACGCTATATTTAGATTTTTATATGAATAAAAATAAATAAATAGGAAGTCTTTTAAGTGTTGCAACTACAAGTTGAAATGTTGATTTTGTTTAGAATATGCAGCTTTCACTCTTATCTTCTCTCACCTCGTTTTCTACTTTTTCTTGATGGCTTCTCTAAAATAACCTTTTAATATGACTGAAACATGAAGTACATGAATTACACGTTTTATTCATAATACGTGATAAACTTATTTGTTTTGTTTTTTCAGAAACAAACTTTATACCAGTCTCAGGAAGTGTTTTAATTTCCGTTTTGAGATAGCTAAACCAAGAGGTCGGTGAAATTCTTTAATCAAACAAAGGAAGCTGTTTCCGGAAGTTTACAAACATGTTATGAACTAGGATAAAACTACGTACACGAACCGTTATCAGACAACAGATTAAGAGCATTACTTGAACAAAGACGTATAATTAGGCTTCAGTTGCATATTCAAGAAACATCAGAGAGACTTAATGATAAAATTCACTTTAAAACCTGGCCTTTATTTCACGAGATAGTGTGTCGTAGCTAAAGATATACGCTTTCAAACAACAACAGCATCTAGGTAGCCATAATTATCTCGACAAGACGTCTTTCTTCAACAAGTGTTTTGTTGTTTTACATGGAGTTGTTTTACAAATTTTAAATTTGAAGTGCTATGAGTTAAAAAAAAATTCAAAAATTGTGCGTTATGAAATAATATATTTTCAAAATTATTTTTAAGGTTACATTTATCTTTTAATATCATCTCATTATACCTATGTAGTACAAAACATTCGTTCCAGGCGTTATAATGACAAATATAAATTCGATTTATGTTGTAATTCTAGGCTGTCAAGGTACTAAATATATATATGTTGAACTGAGCTGGCATCTTGATAACAACGCTCCACAGAGAATAAATGTTATTGACTGTAGTCTAAAAACTTGACAGAAACACTCGTATATAACCAACGTCACGCACAGTCGTTTTATCTAGGTAATAACAAAATAAACTGATTACAATCAGGCTAAATAAATAAGTTTTGTTTGTTTGAAGTTAAGCACAAAGCTACACAATGGGCTATCTGTGCTCTGCCCACCACTGGTATTCAAACCCGGTTTATAGCGTTGTAAGTCCGCAGACATTCCGCTGTGCCACTGAGGAGCCAATAATAAATTACGGTCGTTTTATGTATTACAGTACCATTATAGCATTATATAAGGAGTTCTATAGCGTTGTAAGTCCGCAGACATACCGCTGTGCCACTGAGGAGCCAGTAATAAATTACGGTCGTTTTATGTATTACAGTACCATTATAGCATTATATAAGGAGCTCAAAACTCCCGCTGTCATATACGTGAAGCTAAAGTTCAGCATTATACAAAATATACGTGATCTGATTTACTGACATTTTCTGAAATTTTCTCCACCGGAAAAACGTTCTTATTAATTTGAATAGGTAAATATTTTGTCGCATTTGAATTTATTCAAGACAAAATTATAATTTTTGTTTGTTCTGGTGATTTACAAGCATCTTTTAATGCAGTTATCATATCAGCTACCGGGTGTCAGTGTTATTCAGAGCATATTTGCATAGCCCTTTTTATTTTTTAGCCTACACCAAAGCTTATTGGTAATTTTGTGCTAAGACAAGTAAGCAAGTTACCCCATCAGTTCTTGAAGTCCCTAAAAAGTCATTGCGTCTTTCTATATGCTTCCCCAGAGTAAAAACTCCATCATCATTTTTGCTGCGTGTTGTTTTTATATTTTGGAGCTAGATACTGATGTAACGTTTATATATTTCTCATTGTTTATTTCGTCAAACAGTTTTTCACTGCGTCCCTTGAATTATATATATATATATATAAACGGTTTACTTTAACGTATTAACTTTTCATATACAATTTATCGTTGCATGGTGTATCACATTTAGGGCGTTACTTAAACACCAGTGTGTTCTAGTTATAATGGGGTTAACACAGAAAAGAAAGTAACTACAACGACAAACAGAAACACACTTTTGTTACTTAAACACCAGTATGTTCCAGTTATAAGAGGGTTCATGCAGAAAACAAAGTAACTACAAAGACAAAAAGAAACACATTTTTGTTACTTAAACACCAGTATGTTCCAGTTATAAGAGGGGGTTGTGCAGAAAACAAAGTAACCACAACGACAAAAAGAAGCACACTTTTGTTACTTAAACACCAGTATGTTCCAGTTATAAAAGGATTCCCGCAGAAAACAAAGCAATAACAAACCGAAACAAATAAGCACTTCGCACAATACAAGCATAACGATAAGTTACAGAAATGACAACAACTCTCTAAATCATTTAACAATACAGGTAGTTTTACATACTTTCCTTCCGACGTTATACACGAACCAAACTATCTTTAATTTTGTTCTCATATAAAATATGTGTTTAGTAACGTAAGGTTCTATGTTTGTTGTTGTTAAACTCAAAGCTACATTCTGGGCTATCTGTGCTGTGCCAACCACAGATATCGAAAACGGGTTTTTAGAGTTATAAGAATTCAGACTTGCCACTGGGAGGCATAAGGTAAGAATTCATGAACTTATATCAATAAAATCAGAACTCTCTCTGTTCTAGGTTCATACCTATCATACTAGAAGATGATTGAAACTTTAAATTAATAATAATTATTAGTATGGATGCTCAGACTTGCCACTGGGGGGCATAAGGTAAGAATTCATGAACTTATACCAATAAAATCAGAACTCTCTCTGTTCTAGGTTCATACCTATCATACTAGAAGATGATTGAAACTTTAAATTAATAATAATTATTAGTATGGATGCTTATTCAGAGAGAATAAATATAAAGTACGCCCACTTTTGTACTAAATGATCATAATATTTTATAAATGTTTATCAAAAACGTATGACGTCAACACTTTCACGTATTGCATACATTATTTATTGAGCAAAGTAATAAAGAAATCAAGCTGACCACAAGCCTACTAAATATTAAAGTACACTTTTAGGTATTACCATATAATAGAACTGTGCAATGAGTCAGAGGAGTAATTACAAAAGATGCTTCCTCCCCCATGAAAAGTAATTGAGCTTCTCATGTATTTTCCTATAATTGTATGTCTTTCTCTTGTTCGGCAATTCTTAAGTTTGTCAAGCCTATCGGGCTGACTTTGGGCTCTTCTCCCCGCCCCCACAATTTTGGGGGCTACGGAATAATTTTGTTTGTTCGTTATTAAGGACAAAGCAACACAAATGGCTATCTGTGCTCTGCCCACCACGGGTATTGAAACCCTGATTCTAGTGTTGTAAATCCGCAGACATACCGCTGTGCCACTGGGGGGGGGGGGCGTTTCTCTTAAGAACAAATCAGGCAGTAAATTCTAATTATAATCAGTATCTCTTTATTATTGATATTATACTTTTTTTAGTGCATTTTTAAATATTTCGATGTAAAATATGGTTTGGTTTGAATTTCGCGCAAAGTTACACGAAGGCTATCTGCGCCGTCATCACCACCCACCGCCAACTCTTGGTATACTCTTTTACTAACGAATAGTGGGATTGAACGTCACATTATAACGCCCCCCACGGCTGAAAGGGCGAGCATGTTTGGTGGGACGGGGATTCGAACCCGCGACCCTCAGATTGCGAATCAAACGCCCTAACCACATGGTCATGCCTGGCCAGTTCGATGTCGAAACTTGCTCCTGTTACTTTAACAGGCAGTGGGTAAAGTAACAGGACGCATATGGTTGATAAACTTAAAATGGTTATTTTTTATGGGTATTTTAATGTCTAAATAAAAACTTGCATCATAATCAAGAATGATCTCCGTTTGGAAAAGTAATACAAGTCACGTGTGCACAAGCTGATTCCACGACATGTAAGTTCAACCGTCCCATATCTCAAGCAGCTGGAATATGAAATGGATGTTTTTCTTATTCCATACTCAGACATGCGCTTATGAAGGCATTGGATAGAGCATGACTAGATGTGATGACATGGACCGTGATGACTTGGTTAGGCTCTAAAATCCCTTGTATTAGACAGCTACTTCATGGTAAATCTCTCAGAAAACTTTGCCCAGTAAATTGTATTTAATATGCAACCAATTTTAGGTTATCATCCTTTGTGGATATTTTTAAAGGAAACTTAGAGTAGTTGATTAATAGTTTTATGATAAAAACTTTGCTTATGATTAGTGCACTAAGACTTTACTTCTCTGGAATATTATGTCCTTTGGCTCTTAATTGTTTAACAATCTCGCTATAAGAATATCGTTCTTGGAAATTGCTGTGATAATAACTCCAGTCATAAAGTTATCTGTGGTAGTATTGAACCGTCGAATAATCGTAAAATCGCTTTAAACCAAACACATAAGTCCTAAACATCTCGTCTGCAACGCCACAGCTTGCACCTGCGCAACGGCTTGTTTCTTAGCACATACAAATCGTTCATTTAAATTGAGATTAATTTTTCAACTAAAATATACACGATCACAGGTAATTTGACAGTGGATACAGAAATATTCTAGATGTACTTCAGCATGGTCCCCGAAAGAGTTTTGTTTCAAAAGTAAATAAAGTCAAAATTAAGAGTAGCAAATGTGTTTATTTTTTACTTTTGAAGAGTATATGCCATGCTGTGCTGTTGCCTAAAAAGTGTATAATTCTTCTCATGATTCATGGCATGCGCAGGTTTTACTGACGTCACGACAGTACAAATTGCCGCGCTAAGCGTTCTCTATGTGACGTCATTTTAGTGTCTACTGACTGACTGACAAACAACACACTACCGCATAGTGGTGTGAGTGGTTAAATAAGGAGACGATGCTTAATCTTAGTTGATTTGTGAAAACGATCAATAAACAGTAAGAAATATTGATAGTGATAAAAAATTCTTAAGCGTTAAGTGTCAAAAATTATAATGCCAAAAACCGAGTTTCGATATCCGTAGTGGGCACAGCACGAAAAGCCCATTGTGTACTTTGTGCTTAACAACAAATAAATAGAAAGCAAACCCACACAAATATTTTCTTCAAGGTTTGAAAGTTTCTCGTGGAAAATATAACTTATTTTGTTAACTGATTACACCGCTGCTAACTGCTTGGCAAAGTTGAAAATTATTATTTTTAAATTTGATTTTGTAAAGGCTTAAAAATTAGGAAATTTGGAGCAATCTGAAGGTCGCGAGTTCGAATCCCCGTCACACCAAACATGCTCGCCCTTTCAGCCGTGTGGGCGATATAATGTCACGGTCAATGTGACGTTGGAAAAGAGTAGCCCAAGAGTTGGCGGTGATGACTAGCTGCCTTCCCTCTAGGCTTACGCTGCTAAATTAGGGACAGCTAGCGCAGATAGCCCTCGTGTAGCTTTGCGCGAAATTCAAAAAACAAAAACAAAAATAAACAAAACTTTACATATGTACATGTATCAACACTACTAGCAATTTTCCTCAATGAGTTTAGGCCTGAAACGATATATTATTACAAATATTATTTTACGAAACGCCCATTTACTCAAGTCTACGTAAGCTGCTCCTGACAAGGCACTTTTTGATGTCCCTCTTAAGTTGTATTATAATTCGAAATTCCTTATCGACTCTACTTTTCTGCCTTCTATTACGTCTTCGAATCTGCAGTATGCCCATAAACACCCTCGGGCTGAAGAGCGATGAGGAGAAAAAACTTAATTCGAAATCCATCAGAAAAGGAACAAAATCGAAAAAGGCAGTAATCATCGATTAGACAAGCTTTATTCATTGTCTGAACGAGGTTTCTTAGTCTTAGCAAGCGTCAACATTTCTCTAAATCGCTGTAAATTATAAGTATGGAAAAAAAAAGATAGGCCTGTGTTTAGCAGTTATTTTATTTTTATGTTTTCTCTTTTTTATATATTACTATAATGTCTTCTTGTTAAAAGACAAAACCATGAACATTTTCAAGTATTCCTAAAAGTCCTTTTTTTATTAGTTTTATTGTACAAATTTTTCGATATAAAACATCATACTTATATCCTAGAAATAATCTAATAATTCTAAAGCGAAAGTGCTCCAACAAAGAACACATATAAACAGTTCGTTAAATCGCAGAACACTAAAAATAAATATCTCTACAACAACGTTGTTATACTACGAAGGAAGTAAATACTACGCACTATGTACTTAGATGAACAAATAATACGGTTTCATAAGATATCATATTATCTCTAACGTTTTTCGAACACCTGGCCATATCTAATAAAGATAAGGGCAACCACTCGAAAACGTTAAAAGAGTTAAAGTCAATATTTTTGGTACATTATTCCTGATATCTGATACCAGTTATGTCATGTAATATGTGTGTAGATTATTTGTACGAATACTTAAAATATAACAGTAGATTATATGTAAAATAAAATATGACTAAATACAATAATAATGAGAACCATATTTCTCTTCAAAATGGCGTTAATGACAATAAATTTTAAATTTGAATTTAATAATTTTGTTTGAAAGATCTTGCTATTAATACTTTATCTGTTAAGATTATCAATAACATATAAATATTTAAGTATTTTAAAAGTCACAACATTCTAGACAAAACTTACATTTCAAACGATTACTAATTGCACTAAAACACTTTCTTTGTTTCTGCAACTCATAAAAAAAAGTATTATAAAGCAGTCCTCCCAGTGGCACAGCGGTACGTCTGCGGACTTACAACACTAGAATCCGGGTTTCGATACCCGTGGTGGGCAGAGCACAGATATCCCATTGTGTAGCTTTGTGCTTAATTACAAACAAACAAACAATTATAAAGCAATTCAAAGCCATAGGTTACCTTAGTTTATATTCTGTTTACAGGGGATTTCGTGATTACATGTAATAGGTTATAAATGATCTATCACAGTTATCTCAATGAGAAATTAAAAATAATCTAATCAAATTTTCTTAAGTTATCATACCATTAATTAATGGAAATGTATAGTTGATTTTAATTAGATTAGTTTATTAAAAGAGTTCTCACCAACTGATTATACAAATAAAATGCGGTTTTAATTTATTGCACATCTAAATTAATAACATTAACAAAAATATCGATTGTTGGTTTTAATTTATTGCATATCTAAATTAATAACATTAACAAAAATGTCTTTCAATACGTAAAACTTCAAAGATGTTTATTGACGTTTGTTTGCTGTTAAGCATAAAGCTACACAATGGATTTTTTTTAGTTTTGTTACCGCAGGGATCGAACCTCAAATTTAATTATTATAAGCCCTCGTGTCTACTGCGTCGCCAATTTGTGACGTCATTTGATTCACAAATAATACTAGTACTTAACACTTTAATTTAAAAAGTTCTAATAGTGAAATAAATGATCTAAGAATGATTTAGTGTTTTTTTTTATGTATAATTCCAGCAATTTAACGCAACATTGTGTTTTTATATGTATTAAAACATCTTAGGTTGAACACTTTTGCGCAATATTGCAGAGTGTTCTCATTAACAGTGTATGAAGAAAAATTATTTATTTTTTATTAGTTTCTACTTACTGAATTTATTGCATATCTAAATTAATAACATTAACAAAAATATCGATTGTTGGTTTTAATTTATTGCATATCTAAATCGATTGTTAAACCAACAATCGATATTTTTGTTAATGTTATTAATTTAGATGTGCAATAAATTAAAACCAACAATCGATATTTATCCTCGAATTTATGAAGAAAATCGATGTTGTTGTTGTTGTTGTTTTACACAATGGGCTATTTACACTCTCCGCATCGCGGGCAATAAAACCCCATAATTTTAACGTTGTAAGTCGGTAAACGTAGCGCTGACCCCCTGGGGGTGGGGGAATATGAAAGAACGACTACTTTACATTTATATACATATACATTTTCCATACCCATATAGGACAGAGCACAGTTAGACCATTATATAGCTCGGAGCTTAACAACAACAAAAATAAAACAAACAAACCATCATTAACACGCTATATTATCAAAGCTCACTGGAGCTTTACGAACTGATTTCTCACAATAATGTAACGTTAAATGTTTCACGAAGTGTATTAAATTTCCACCAGGGAAATTCAAATCTCATAGAATGATTCGTATTGTTGAGTGAAAGCTAATTTATCGTCACCAGGTGCACCAGCAGCGCTGACTGGTAAAACGAGTTGTTGTTGTTTTTATAGGTAGTTTGTAAGTTATTTTGTAAAATCTTTGTGTGTTTTTAAGCACAATTCTACACAATGGGCTACCCATGATCACGGATATTGAAACCCTATTTTTAGATTACTGCCAAGCCATCTCGGAGGTGGGGGGCATACAATTTTACAAGTAAATATCTAGTAATCCAATACTCTGTTCTAAATGTGGCTGGAACTGAAATACACTTTGAGTATGCTCAATCAGTGTAATTCACTATATGTTCTATACATTGCAGAATGTACAGAGAAACGTTTTCTCTATAAAATAAATAATTATTACTTATTATTTTACCGGAAAATATATGTTCTAGCATTTACTTCATAAAATAGATTATTGCGAATTATTTTTGCAAAAAATATTTATTAATTCTGAATAATATATTTAAAATTGTAATCCTATTACGACAAAACAAAAGAACTGGAAACTTTTTTTCTGACTCGTGAAATTTTGTTTTGTGATGAGCTCAAACTAAATTTGATTAGCTTCATAAAAAGTTGAGAAAATCTTCACTAGGATGAACTAACATCATAATACAGGTTAGTATATCGCTTATTATAATCTGTCATTAGATTATAGAAAGATGTGCGTCGAATTTTGTAAATGATTAAATTACCAATTCCAATATTCTCTTTCGAGATTGGAAAACTCTCACAGTGTGCGTTTCAAATAGGAAAAGGACAATTTAATAAGTTATTGAATCTATAAAATGTTTTTATTGTATTGAGACAAAATATTGTTACGGTGATTGAATCTATAAAATGTTTTTATTGTATTGAGACAAAATATTGTTACGGTGATCTTTGATTTAATATTGTTGTGATTAGATGAATAGAAATAATGAGAAGTAGTAATTATTGTTTACGTCGCGAAAACCTACCGAATGGGGGCTACCTGCACTGTGTATACTACGGATAATCGAATCCCATATCCTAGTTGTGTGAGTGAGTAAATTTACCGCTGCCCAACCTGGTGTCAAAAATAAGAAACTATTTAAGCTGTGTAAGGATTTTGATTTATCATAGTTGATAGTTAAGCAGTAGCAACCAAATATAACGTTCCTGAAAAGGTTACCATAGAAAGAAAACAAATATAACGTTCCTGAAAAGGTTACCATAGAAAGAAAACAAATATAACGTTCCTGAAAAGGTTACCATAGAAAGAAAATAAATATAACGTTCCTGAAAAGGTTACCATAGAAAGAAAATAAATACAATTAAAACAAAATTTTCATTTCCAAAAGAAAATAAAGTTTAATAAATAATTATATATATTTAATAATAAATAATTATATATATTTAATAATAAACAATTATATATATTTA
>NW_013666770.1:140256-143100 GCF_000517525.1 Limulus polyphemus
AATAATAATTATATAATCATAATCAATGTTAAAAAAATATATATATAACAGTAAGCATATTTTTTGCACAGTTTTTGATCAAATTTCACCATTACACGTTGAGCACCTGTACATCTGGTTCACGCTGAATTTCCAACCATTCAACAGTGTAAAGCTGCCAGTGATCCCTTATGATTGGGGGAATATATATTGTACAGTATTTCAGAAGAAGGTTGTTCATATAGCGTGAGTACTGAACGATGTGAATCATATTACGTATCTTTTTTTTTGTTTGTCAAGAAAGGTATCCTCAATATTTTCCCGGAAACAGGAAACTCCTACAGGAGAACGTTGAGAAAGTAACAGGCTATGAAATCACAACTTCAATGCCATTAAGAGCAACTTCCTTATTATCTGCAAATCGAAACCTTTAGTCCACCAAAGCTCCTCCAATGAAGGTGTACGTATTGCTTAGCGCCTTTAAAGAGATGCTACACAAACAACTGAAGTCGAAGAAGGCTCTTAACCCAAACTTCTAAGAGCCTCCAGACATCACAGAAGATTCAGCAGTTGTCTTCATCTGAAAGACGGCTGGTCGTACTGGAAGCTTAGCAATCCCATTCGACCATGTACATGTCCAGCCCCTCGTGAAGCTCTAATGCATTTTGTGGGTTTTGGTCCTACTTAGACGTGTTCTATACAGTGGAGGGTCTGTCAATATTTTACTGAAATTGACCTTGCTGACCTTCACGAAAGCTAGTAACGCTGGAAACTGCAGTTTTAGGAAATAGTGCACAATCGTGGTCATCCGACTGAGCATTCTTGTTGTCAGATAACTTCATTCCAAGGACAACATGGGTCCTCGCGCATCGTTCCAATAAGTGTGATTAACTTGTTTCATTTTCCAAGATTAGGACAATAACTTATTCTTTAACAACTGCTAAAGATGAAGGAATACTTGTTTCATTTATCCAAGATTAGGACAATAACTTATTCTTTAACAACTGCTAAAGATGAAGGAATACTTGTTTCATATCCAAGATTAGGGCAATAACTTATTCTTTAACAACTGCTAAAGATGAAGGAATACTTGTTTCATTTATCCAAGATTAGGGCAATAACTTATTCTTTAACAACTGCTAAAGATGAAGGAATACTTGTTTCATTTATCCAAGATTAGGGCAATAACTTATTCTTTAACAACTGCTAAAGATGAAGGAATACTTGTTTCATTTATCCAAGATTAGAACAATAACTTATTCTTTAATAACTGCTAAAGATGAAGGAATACTTGTTTCATTTATCCAAGATTAGAACAATAACTTATTCTTTAACAACTGCTAAAGATGAAGGAATACTTGTTTCATTTATCCAAGATTAGAACAATAACTTATTCTTTAACAACTGCTAAAGATGAACATAAATTGATATAAGTTATAAAACAAAGCTCTCCCTTTCGGTAGAAGAGATAATATTTAAATGATAAAGTGTGTATATACCCCATTAACTATTGAGTTTAACACATTTATATTACAAAAGTTGCTAATAGACCGGATACGAAGTTCTTCAAATATATCTATTTACATATAATAATAATAATATGTCACTTCTTGTGGATATTATATTTCAAACAATAATCTGTTTTTTTTACCCTCCAACTTTTGTAATAATTCAAAATTATTTGCTCTTTAGAGAACCGGTTTCATAACTTTTATTACTGTTCAGCACAAGGTGAAAGTAAGTAGAACTCAAAAATAGTGAAAGCGACGAAAGTGGTTATTTAAAAAGCAAGTAATTTTAAGTAATTGTAAAAGATGAAAGGAAGAAGAAAACAGGTTGCTATGTGATATCTAACACCACCGTTTCGGTCTTAAATTTCCATCAGGAAGTTGCAATTAGCACACTAACAATGAGTGAAATTGAACACTCCATCAGTTCATGCATTAGTGAAAATGTCAACAACACTATAATAAACAATATGTAGGCTTGAATATATTATTACATGAGAACAGTTGAAAATACCAAAACATAAATGATACAACACTATGTAACTAGCACCGGCCTCCTTAGACACTCTTCCTTTGGAGGTCTAAAGCTACATGCCAGACTTTATGACAATGTGTTCAGCACTTTACAAGTTAAGAACCGACACACACATGCACATAGTCTTTTGTCAAATAATCGTTTAGATGTTTTAAGTCTCTTAGACTTTACATAACAGCGTTTAAGAGATCACATCTATCTCATGCATTAACGCATTGTAACAAAAACCAATTCAATTAATAAAACAACTCGGAACTTCGGTGTTCACTGCAGAAAAGGTAATTGAAGAGTGACGTAAGCGAAAACAATGTCTACAATGTGTACAAATCTCAATATAGTAAACTAAAAAACATATAAAAAATGGTTTAATATCTTACACCTAACGTCGAACAATGCTATAACGAAAGTTACCAGTATACATTTAGGACTAAAACTTAAGAACGAAAACTAGAAACGTTAATTCGATAATTCACATAATTAGTATTCACATTCAATTATTAAACGAAACTGATAATATATTACCTCTGTCAAATTATCATTTTCTGAATATTACTAAGATTATAACGAACTATAATTGAATATAAAGAATCCTATATTTAAATAACAGAAGAAAAAAAACTTACTAAAACGTATTTATATTGGGGATTTCATATTAAATCATCAGACAATTACCTGCTTAATGACACTGATAAAATGTTTTACATAAAAAATAAATAAATGCCAGAAGGTGATTTAATTAAAGTTGAGAAAATTATAAATAAATAAAAATGAAGAAAATCAGATATTAATCTTATTTCATGAGGTGTCCGCTTACATTATACG
>NW_013666770.1:143978-145106 GCF_000517525.1 Limulus polyphemus
GTGGGATTGATCGTCACATTATAACGCCCCCACGGCTGAAAGGGCGAGCATGTTTGGTATGACGGGGATTCGAACCCGCGACCCACAGATTGCGAGTCGAGCGCCCTAACCACCTGGCCATGCCGGGCCGTATTAATCGTTATGAAGGCATGTATACTATCACTCCTAAAGAAGACTTCTAGTTATATTCCTGTCGCATGTTTAATTTGTTATTAAAGCCTTTAATTATTATTCATATAATGGAGCTTTCTCAACTACCATTAAAATCCTGTTTTACTGTTTCGTATTATTTATTGTATAATTATTGTTGAAGAAAATTAGAAATAATTACCAAATTTTCTTATTAATTATCATCATGGTTTAAAATTACAACTTATTTTTGGAGACTATTTATTTGTTTCAAGGGTTTTATTTCTGTAATGAATTAAGTGACCTTAGATTTCGTGTTCTCTGTTAATTAATGCTCTAGCATCTATACTCGTTCAACGGGTTTTATTTATTCACATAACTGATACAACAGCTCATTCATATAATTCCTAGTTAGAATTAATTTACATTAACAAGAAATTAGTTTCCTTTAGACTTATCTTATTCTGTTGACATCTTTATATAATAATAAACTGAATATTTAATGATTCTAAGTTACATCATACATTCTAATATGGTTTTAAATAAATGTTAAAATATCAAACACGCGCAAACACAAAACATACAAAGTTAAAAATGAATGACAAAAGTTCTGTAACGTCTTAACTGGGTACTAACATTAAGATAGGCCCTGATTCAGGTGTTTGAACCCATAATGATAAATGACAAAAGTTTTGTAACGTCTTAACTGAGTACTAACATTAAGACATGCCCTGATTCAGGTGTTTGGACCCATAATGATAAATGACAAAAGTTCAGTAACGTCTTAACTGAGTACTAACATTAAGACAGGCCCTGATTCAGGTGTTTGAACCCATAATGATAAATGACAAAAGTTCAGTAACGTCTTAACTGAGTACTAACATTAAGACAGGCCCTGATTCAGGTGTTTGAACCCATAATGATAAATGACAAAAGTTCTATAGACGTCTTAACTGAGTACTAACATTAAGACAGGCCCTGATTCAGGTGTTTGAACCC
>NW_013666770.1:146106-148778 GCF_000517525.1 Limulus polyphemus
CTATGACGTCTTAACTGAGTACTAACATTAAGACAGGCCCTGATTCAGGTGTTTGAACCCATAATGATAAATGACAAAAGTTCTATAACGTCTTAACTGAGTACTAACATTAAGACAGGCCCTGATTCAGGTGTTTGGACCCATAATGTCCTGATCTTAACTTCATAACATCTTCATTGTCGACAGCTTCTTATGGTGAAGAAGTTGCTTAGCAATAAAATCAAAGAACAAATAAACAACCCAACCAAAAGCAAATATAATTACATTTCATAATACACAATAGCAAAGAAAAAAAAACACGAGCTAAAAAATAAAACAGAAACAAAATAAAATATAGCCATGTTGTCTTCAACGCCTTTTGAATCCTAATACGCTGTTACGTACCACTTATGACTTTATAGTATTTTTTTTTTTTTTACATTTGTTTCGTTTCTTTGGTTGATGGTTGCTGATAACCTTCGCTAATTTACACGTGATAATGTTAAGTACATATTTTCTATGTTTATTACTATATACAGATGTATATATTAAATCGACCATCCACATTTTGCAGATGTTTTGTTCCGGTATTCAGAAAACGTTTCGTAACCCCCCTTTTTTTTTCTTTTTCTTGATAGGTTAATACAATTAACTAATTTTCGTACAAACAACTTCAAAGAAATAGTGTTAATATTATCGAATAAAAGAAAACCCACGTGGTCGAAGTTAGAATATGAGAAAACACCTACGTATGCTCTTGTGAATAATATATAACAAAACATTGTAATAACAGGGTATTTCCTATTTGTTTGTTGGAAATTATTCATGCATTTCCCAGACTATTTTCTGTAGTCATTGTAGATATTCAAAGGGTAAATTCTGATATATGGGCTTTGCCTAAATTAGCTTTGGCTTAGTAGCATTCCATCTTTTTTATAGTAATAGCTTTCCTTACCAGAAACACAATATTTCTATAGCGTGGATTAATTGCCCTTCCCAGTTATACAAACTACGAACAAAGTATAAACAACTGCTTTTTTATATATATATATATATATTTGCTTCACTTAGCATGTGTTAATTCCCTCAGTAAATCTTCTCTCGAGAGAGCGTTGAAGGATATGCGTACCATGAGTTTATTGATGTAGAGGGCGCTGAGCGACAGTAATCAATGATTAAAGTTGCGGTAGCCGCCGTCAAAGCCGCAGATCACATCTTTATAAGTCAGTAGCGTAGCTATCTCTTTGCTGACACCGTACCGTTTGGTTATATATCTGTTCAAACATTTGTAAGATAGAGCGGTGAATCGTTATTCCAGAGCAAGTAGTGATCAGAATTGTGAAGGGACGATTACTAGAATACGATACTTACCTCAGCCATTCTACGTCTTCAAGAAACGTAAACCTTCTAAAGGGTAATACAAATGGCTGTAATTTGTAAATTTTAAACTGTAAAATACACACACCCGTCTTCAATAAGCAACTAGTTAAGTATGATACTTCGTTGGACTCAGGGTCTTCTTTTGATGTTCTTCTCTACTTTTCACGACTGTATAGGTACAACTGAGAAAGGTAGGTAGAATAGTGTACAATACATTCAACAAGTTTCTTATGGTGCTTTAATAATACTTGGAAGTATTTTAATGATGTATAAAATTCAACAAGTTTCTTATGGTGCTTTAATAATACTTGGAAGTATTTTAATGATGTATAAAATTCAACAAGTTTCTTATGGTGCTTTAATAATACTTGGAAGTATTTTAATGATGTATAAAATTCAACAAGTTTCTTATGGTGCTTTAGATAATACTTCGAAATATTTTAATGATGTATAAAATTCAACAAGTTTCTTATGGTGCTTTAATAATACTTGGAAGTATTTCATCTATAAATTAAACATTACTGAATCCAAAAATTGCTTTACTCCTAATAGTTAGAATATATTAGCATTTTTTTAAAACAATACATTGTTACGTTTCACTTTGTATACGTTGGAATAACTGTGAGCACCAAAATATTAAAATCTATTATATATATATATCAAAAACGTTCCCAATTAGACTAAAAAAAATCCATTATCAGTTCTTAACGTCATCATTAACTTATAGCGGAAAGTGTCTATAGCTATAGCTTCCAAACGCACAATTGGGGATATTCCTTCGATCAGACAAGACCCACACGCAGGTATCAAACTAGCCAGCAACTAAGGATAATTAGTTAAGGGCTCGGAGCTGAGAGCTTGAACCCACAACGTCTCAACCCTTACTGTCTTTTGCTATTCAATTACAAAGGATGGAGGTTTGGGGTTATACATTGTAGAAGTTTAGGGTGGTTTATTTCTACTTTAAGGTTATTTTATATCTACATATTAAGGGTAATTGCCTTCCCAACATTGGGTCAATTATTCCAACTTATGCAAAGTGAATTATTTGTTTAAAAGAAATGGAAATAACTTCCTAACGACTAACAGCAAAGCAATTTTTGGAATCAGTAATGTTTTTGTTTTTATTTAGTCTCAGTGTGAAAGTTCTTGATTTGTATTAATTCTATTATTGTTATATAGTGATCATTTGATGGCCTATTTACAATTAATGTGTTCTATAGTATTAGAATTATTGACTTATATTAGTTCGTCAAGAAATTAATGTCGCTTTTTTAGACGAAAAAAACCCGAACAACTTACATATCAAAACA
>NW_013666770.1:149433-161165 GCF_000517525.1 Limulus polyphemus
AAAATAACTCCCATTAAAGTAAAATTATCTGGTAATTCAATAAGTAAATATAAAAATCAGATATACGTTTTGAAATACAGAGACAAACACAAAATAACTCCCATTAAAGTAAAATTATCTGGTAATTCAATAAGTAAATATAAAAATCAGATATACGTTTTGAAATACAGAGACAAACACAAAATAACTCCCATTAAAGTAAAATTATCTGGTAATTCAATAAGTAAATATAAAAATCAGATATACGTTTTGAAATACAGAGACAAACACAAAATAACTCACGTTAAAGTAAAATTATCTGGCAATCCAATAAGTAAA
This sequence comes from Limulus polyphemus, assembly GCF_000517525.1. Classification (NCBI taxonomy): domain Eukaryota; kingdom Metazoa; phylum Arthropoda; class Merostomata; order Xiphosura; family Limulidae; genus Limulus; species Limulus polyphemus. Next base: position 149,752 of record NW_013666770.1, read on the forward strand.
TATAAAAATCAGATATACGTTTCGAAATACAGAGACAAACACAAAATAACTCACGTTAAAGTAAAATTATCTGGTAATCAAATAAGTAAATATAAAAATCAAATATACATTTTGAAATACACAGACACACACACATAATATATATATATATATATATAAAGCGGATTTCGCTGCATGGTAAGTAACAATAATACTTTTAAAAAAATGTTCGAGTACAAAGTTCCTAAGAAAATCTATTTTGTACTTTCACACACTTATATTTATTGAACATCGCCGAGATTTTAATAATTATGTTTTACTTGATAGCATAATGTACAATAGATTAAGCTACATTTTTGATGTGTTAATTTAAATAATATTTTTCCTTCTAAAATGACAATTGTTGAGCTTTTATTTTAATTAGGAAAAGAATTAATACTAGCCTGATCAAATGTTAAATCTTCAAAAAACAGCAATGTTGCACTTGTTCTTCACAAGTTATTAGATGTATGTCAATACTGTATAAATATAGAATTAAATTGTCATTTAAAATGTATAATATTACATGTGTAAATTATCGTCTATTATGTACGTACTTTGGCACGAAATTTCGTGTCGTTCTAACTCATATTAACTCACTTGTATAGCTTGAGTTTGGAACAGAGTGGTGCGATAGTGGTACGTACTATACGTTAAACAAGCATGAGACAGTTTAGAGTAAGAACGTTTCAGGCAATCGATAAGTAGCCATGTAACGCAAAAAATATTATGATACTTTACCTATATCATATTCATCTTCGAAACCCTAAATGATAAAATACAGTATATATTTTTTCTAACTCACAGTAATGTATTTCCAAGGCATATTTACTATTATTAAAAGGTAAAGTTCACCTTTTTTTTGTTGTTGTTATTATTTTTCTAGGCAAAACGAATAATCAGGTAGACTTATTCAAAATCCCATAGAATATTTTACATAAATACAAGATTTAATAAAGCATGTATATTTTTCCAGCTTTAAACATGCAAACCCTTATAGCATTTTTGATGCTAAGCAAATAAAGTGATCATATGTATGCATGAGTTACGAAGCGACATTAGTCCATTACTATGTTTTAGGAAAAGTTTAATTATTTCGCGCTCAATTCACGTGCATCGTGTGGTATCACTCAACTGATTTTTCAACTGAGTTGTTTTTTTTTTTGCGAAGTCAATTAAAGAAGGAAAAATAAAAGTAATACATCGTCCGATTCCTCCATATTAAGTCCTGAAGTTGCTATGAATGTTAGTCGTGGAGAAAATTACAGTAATGTATTGAACATTTACAGCAACAGCACTAACTAAAGACAGGTAAGAGGACAAGAAGACGAGTTTTCGTTATCCTCTGTTGTGGTCTATGTTTTTATTTTAATGTTAGTCGTGGAGAAAATTACAGTAATGTATTGAACATTTACAGCAACAGCACTAACTAAAGACAGGTAAGAGGACAAGAAGACGAGTTTTCGTTATCCTCTGTTGTGGTCTATGTTTTTATTTTAATGTTAGTCGTGGAGAAAATTACAGTAATGTATTGAACATTTACAGCAACAGCACTAACTAAAGACAGGTAAGAGGGCAAGAAGACGAGTTTTCGTTATCCTCTGTTGTGGTCTATGTTTTTATTTTAATGTTAGTCGTGGAGAAAATTACAGTAATGTATTGAACATTTACAGCAACAGCACTAACTAAAGACAGGTAAGAGGGCAAGAAGACGAGTTTTCGTTATCCTCTGTTGTGGTCTATGTTTTTATTTATTCATTGCTTTATTGTGTTAGTTCTCGAAAATAAATATTTATAGAAATCTTCCTATAAGTGCTTCGCAGTCATGTGACAGTAATTAGATTTTTCTTTCATTGTTATTGAAATTGACTGCTTCAGAAACACGTGAAGAAGGTTCTGTAAAGAACACTATTTTAAATAACGGGACAAAATGTATATTCTGATGAAATACTTGATAAAAGAATTAAAAATATCACATATATATATAGTACAACGGCTCTAAATGTATCTTATGAAATTAAAATACATACTATTTTGGATAAATGTTCTATTATTCAGTATACTATATTCTATGACACATTTATACTATTTTATCTATCTGTGTTTTGTACACGATTATACTGTTCGAACTTTATGTTATGTAAGAATGATAGAGTATTATATAATTATTCAGTATACTATATTCTATGACACATTTATACTATTTTATCCATCTGTGTTTTGTACACGATTATACTGTTCGAACTTTATGTTATATAAGAATGATAGAGTATTATATAATTTTCAAGTCACTGGAATGTGTTGTTATTTTTACACTTTTATTTCATTGTGTTGTCTTTAAGGTAGTATTTAATGCACGTCTCCCCTAAAGAGGCAGTTGTCATTTTACGGAATTGCAACTCTAAAATCCGAGGCTCAATTCCCTATGACAGACGGATCGTAAGTAGCCTAGTATGCAACTTTACTCAAAGCGAACAGATAAAACGTAATACATTTTAATAAGATCCAAAGTCACAACACCAAAATTAACGAAACACAAATACATTGAGGCTGCAAATGTGATGAACACATATATTTGTAATTTACTATTTATTCCTTAATTTATACGTTTCTAAGAAAAGGGGGCCGTATTACGATTTTAGCTATAACTTGCGTTTTCCAGGTCACTACCGACGATGTCTTAACACTCTATATCAAAACTTATTAAACTTACTGTGTCATAATGTACCTTATCCTTCATTGGTATATAGAAAAAAGGTTATATGATTAACAGTGTCGCCATCTATTGTATTTAAAATGCCATTAAAATATGTATCCTACTATTAAATTTGTAATGGACGAGTTAAGTATTTGTATTTACCGGAAAGCCACTAAGGCCATCCGCCACCGTCCGTAATTTTTAACTGCCGACCACAGAGAAGACAGCCAGTCAGAACCACCCTACCACCCACCATCCATATAAAGGGATTGACTGATACTCTTATAATGCACCAAAAGATTGAAGTGCATGAAATTATTCGTGGTATCTCACGGGTTCGAACCCGGCTCCAAAATTCAGAGCTTTAACACAGGATCAAACTGCACTCTAGTTGTTTAGAGTTGAATCTAAAAGAATAATGTACTATTTTAAAGCATTCATATCTTTAAAAATGACTATTCCATGGTTACCATGCATGGTTATTTTATCCATCAACATTTTGGTAAGACCAAATGAAAACATCGAAATATTTTATTACGATAACACTAAACTTTTTCTAATCAACACTTTTTAACATATTAACCTTTCCTATTTATTAACAAGATGGAAGTTATGTACGTTACACGTGCTGAATTAGTGTATTTTCAAACCAAATTTCACTATTTGTGAAAATAAGTAATTTCGAGAGAAAAACAAATTATTATATTCCAAGATGCAACTTTTACCTCAAAAATCTATAAAAGAGAATTAGTATTGATTCTGATTTAACGTAGTAGAAGCGTCTATTTTGTTAAGCGTATTTTACCTTCATACATGGTTGTATATTAAACACAGATCGGTATTATAACATCGATATTTTTTTTTCTAACTTTTCTGGTCTCTGCTCCCATTGTTTCAATGAATAATGAACTATAAAGAACCTCGCGAGTGTAAAGATATTAAGAAGGAGCGTATTCTAAGAGGCAGTCAGGAACATCGTCCAATTTGCAAAGAAGAGAGTTCCTGAACGATATTAACTTTATTATTTTTTTTTCTATAATAATCGTATCCAAGTCGCAGGACTAGTTCGATAAACCCACTTCATTTTCTGTGACGAAAGATAAATCATTGTCAGTAAATCTCTTACTTACACTGCGTTGGCTAAACTCTGCTTTAGTAGATTAATCAATCTCTTTTGAAAGGACCAAATGACAAGTTTATGGTACAAGCAATACTCACCTTGATCAGGTAGATTGAAAACTAATAATTAAAGCTGTATTCTTCCCTGAGGACTTATGCTTGAGCCAAAACATTTATGTTTCTTTGCTCAAGATGAACTAATATTATATATTTTACATTTTAAAATTCGTGTACGTTCTAAGCAGCTCAAGTTTAATATACGATGAACCCCTCTACACTTTCGACGTAAATACATCGTGAGTTAATAATAAACAAATATATGTATATTATTCTTTTTATTAAGCTTTATATATCTATTTATTTAAAGTGTGGGCCTGGCATGGCCAGGTGGTTAGAGCGCTCGACTCACAATCTGAGGTTTGCGGGTTCGAATACCCGTCCTACCAAACATGCTCGCCCTTTCAGCCGTGGGGTCGATATAATTTGACGGTCAATCCCACTATTCGTTGGTAAAAGAGTAGCTCAAGAGTTGGCGGTAGGTGGTGATGACTATCTGCCTTCCCTCTAGTCTTACACTGCTAAATTAGAGACGGCTAGCGCAGATAGCCCTCGTGTAGCTTTGCGCGAAATTCAAAAACAAACAAACATTTAAACTGTGCATTTATTTACAAGGATTGTTTTTCTTGTTGTTGTTTTTTTAATTCGTGCAAAGCTACACGAGGGCTATCCGCGCCAGCCGTCTCTAATTTAGGAATGATAGGCTAAAGGTAAAACAATTAGCCAACACCGCCCACCGCAAACTATTAAGGCTACTATTTTATCAAAGAACAGTGGGATTGACCATCATGTTATAACGCTCTCAAGGCTAATCTAATAGGGCGAGCATGTTCGGTAACGGGGATTCGAATTCACCACACTCTGATTGCGAATCGAACGCCTTAACTACCAGGCCATGCCAAACATTTACAAAGAAGGCTAACACTAAGGAAAGTGCGTGACTGTAAACGCAAAATATAAACTATGACAAAATAAACATAAACACTTCTTATCCCTAGAAATTGTAATGTACGAAATATTCTTATGAATTTCTCATAGTAATAATTAATTGGAAAATAGTTGAAAAATTAACTTACATTAATAGCGATGTTTAAGATTAGAAGGTTTGACATGAAATATTAACTAAAATTAATACATAATAAGTGTTAGAAATATTCTGTTTATAAAATTATATGATTTCTATGAATTTCGTTCCAAAACTTTTTCTTTTAATCCACCTACCCATTAGGCTCCAAGTTGTATTAGCATTATGTAACTAATAATGTTATTGGTTTATTTTACCCTTTTATGAAATGAAACTTGAAATTTGTACAGAATATTTGACTCGGACCAAACGTCTCACTAACAAGCTGCAGAACAGTTGACTCAGATGATATACCTCCCAACAGGCTACAGAATATTTGACTAGGACGAAACACTTCTCTAACAGGCTACAGAATATTTGACTAGGACGAAACACTTCTCTAACAGGATACAGAATATTTGACTAGGACGAAACACTTCTCTATCAGGATACAGAATATTTGGCTAGGACGAAACACTTCTCTAACAGGATACAGAATATTTGACTAGGACGAAACACTTCTCTAACAGGCTACAGAATATTTGAACTGGATAAAACAACTCTCTAACAGGATACAGAATATTTCAACTGGACGAAACACTTCTCTAACAGGATACAGAATATTTGACTAGGACGAAACACTTCTCTAACAGGATATATAATATTTGAACTGGACAAAACACTTCTCTAACAGGATACAGAATATTTGAACTGGACAAAACAACTCTCTAACAGGATACTAAATATTTGACTCAGACCAGACATCTCACTATCAGGATACAGAATGTTTGACTCGGACGAAACACCTCACTAAGCCTACAGGATATTTTATTCGGACGAAACATCTCAGTAAAGGGCTACAGAGGATATTTTATTCGGACGAAACATCTCAGTAAAGGGCTACAGAGGATATTTTATTCGGACGAAACACCTCAGTAAAGGGTTACAGAGGATATTTTATTCGGACGAAACATCTCAGTAAAGGGCTACAGAACTTATCAAATAACACGCCTGTCTTCTAGTATGACGATCTAATGGAGAATAGAAAAAAAAAGTTGTAAGTTTTCTTCTAATCAATCTAGACTTCTAATCTAAGCCCTTTGAATAATATATATATATATATTCTTTTATTAATATAAGCGATAAAAAACATTCATTATTCAAATCCTTTGACAGGGTTTCACTAGCAATGACTTTAATCCGAGTATTATTCTGAATACATTTCACTAATATGCAGCCTCTAGTTTCTCAAACTAAGGCTACAATACTGGCGAGCTATGCAATATAAGAGCTAATAATTAAAGTTCCATTGTGTTTATATGGAAAAAAATGTCTTTATTACAAACTTCTTCTTCAGTGAATAATTACAGAAGGACAATGAGAATTATAAGAAAAAAAGTAATACTTCCTCTGGTTGATTAAATCGGAATACATTCTAGAAGTATTAAAACTACGTCTTCCTCTGGTTGATTAAATAGCAATACATTCTAGAGGTATTAAAACTACGTCTTCCTCTGGTTGATTAAATAGCAATACATTCTAGAGGTATTAAAACTACGTCTTGTTCTGGTTGATTAAATCGGAATACATTCTAGAGGTATTAAAACTACGTCTTGTTCTGGTTGATTAAATCGGAATACATTTTAGAGGTATTAAAACTACGTCTTGCTTACGTTCACTTCATATGTTTAATTCAAGCAATATGGCGTATAAAAAGCTTATGAAATGGCAACATTGGTATTAGAATGTCCTTCATAAGTGCCTAACAAGCATCTAGGAGCTTAGTAATATAAAGTGTAAGATGTGGTAATAAAAAAAAGAGAATAAAATGTCTTTTATAGTTGGTTGTACAGAGTGCAATACAATAGAAAATTAAATATAAAAGGGTACTCAACGCAGGTTCAATATCCATTATCTTTAAAATTACATTACAGGGAAAAAAATATCCAATATAATTATGGCTGGAAAGGAATATCATGAACATACAGAAAGGTTTCTACCTTCACAGGATTTTTATCTTTAGACTATATAAGCTATTTCTGAAAATAAAGGAAACAAAGCAGGGAATGTTTTCAGCCGCGGCATAACGGCTCATAGAATGGCTCTGAGTATTTTTTTATTTTTGCAAATACAAACTTTTAGCTCGTATCTCCGTTATATCTTGACCGATTTGAGATCTAATTACAATTTTAGATTCAGGAGGTCAAACCCTTCCGATCGATATACCTGGCCACGCCCAAGGTCTTATAGATTAATTTATTACAATCCTGCGTAAAAGAATTTCAATTTGAGAGTAGGCTAGTAGAGATCTTGATGTGTAATAAAATTGAATCGGGTGTAGGCGCGCCCCACGCTTGGTTTTGTTGGTGCACAAAACTATAGCTAATAAAAAGGAGCCCCCCCCCCCAGTGGCACAGTGGCATGTCTGCGGACTTATAACGCTAGAATCCGGGATTCGATACCCGTGGTGGGCAGAGCACAGATAGCCCATTGTGTAGCTTTGTGCTTAATTACAAATAAACAATAAAAAGGAAAAATAATAATAAAAAAAAGCTTTCAGGTTAATTTACTCTCATCCTGCTTAAAAGAATTTCAAGTGCCGCGGCTATTGAGGATTCCCTCTTGTTTTTTTTTGTTCTTTTTAAAGAAGATGCACCATTATTATAGCATCACATTTAAATCCAGAACCTCCTACCTCTATTACTTTTTTTAATGAGATTCAACCGTTTGTAATTATAATATAATAGTTTCACATTTTCAACAAGAGGAAAAATAACTGTATAAAACTACTGTGTGAGATTGGGTTATATACGCCATGTCTACTAGCTTTTAGTAACAATTGAAAATGCCAGTAGTCAAAGTAATGATGATAAAATTCACTCTAATGTCAAATGTAACGAACTGAATAATTTATTTCTCTTAAAAAAATATACTGAGGCATGGAAATTACTTTTAAGCTCACACGATTAATCAGAATAAATTGTCAAGATTAGAGTCTTAAGCACGATGGTGAATAGACATTCTGTTTATATCTCGCGTATTTTGGAACTACAAAGAAAACACGGAGTTATTTAACTTTTGCTGTAAGAGAGGGGAAATTCAAACATCATTAACTGGTAGTGTAATTTAGGAATAAATCTGAAATTCGCCAACCGCTAAATCGAAGTTGAAAAAGGTACCCAGTATTTTTTGTAGAAAAAACCATTTCGCGTGAAGAAATTCACGAAGAAATAGGTAGCCTGTAGACTTTGAACATAACTTGACTAAACTAGATATTTTGGAAATTAGTACTAACTTTTCATCTACAGGGTAAACTTGTCAAATCACCAACGATATTTGACTTATCGTGATTCTCTGTTTTATATCTACACATTTTGTTGTGTAATTAGAGTAAAAAAAAGAAATATTCATATATATATTTCCACGACAAATCGCACACCAGACACCGAGCACCTTTAAATGTAAAGGTTTGATCATCGATACACGTTTTCATAATGATGATCTTATTTTTCACACCCGAAGATCTTGTTTCAATTAAGATTTGAGTTAAGTGAATAAGCAGTGAATTGTAGGGTCGGCTTAATAGTGTAGAGAACGTAGCATCTGCACGAGGTGGTAGATTTTATATAGATTGCAGAATATTTTCTCTACGTTATAAGTATGAATTGTTTTTGCTACTTAATTACAAGAAGGTAATTCTCTTCCCACAGATAACGCATACTTCTTCCATACTAACCCCCACTTTCATGTAACACCTTCAAATTCTCGTGTTTAATTAGGTAGCTAAATAGAAGTCTACTGCGAAATTTACATAACTTTCGAAAACTTCCAACTGGATGACAGCATTGAATTTATAGAAAACGAGAAAGTTTCAAAGCTCTAAGTTTATGACAGACTAACGTCAGATTTTAAAATGAAAATCCATACTGAACTGTGCTGTAGTTGATCATTAGATTAACGGAGTTAGATTGTAGGTAGAGTAGTTTCCATACGCCCGAGGCGACAAACTGTCTAGAGCCAGCTCTCGGATAGAGACAATAACATTCAAACACTTGAAAAATCTGAACATGGCTAAAATCGAAAGAAAAGGGTTTAGATTTAAACAGTAAAAATATTACTTCACTTTATGAACACAGAATTTAATGGTATTTTGCTCAAGAACGTGTTGTTTCAGAGAACGCGGTTGAAAAAAACTATTATAGATTTTATGTTTTACTGCAACTGAGAGTTTAAAATCTAATAAGAGGAAGGAACATCCTAGAAAGGAGAATGTTTCATTCAGAGAACTTCAAGATCAAATCGATAAATGAAAACACAAGGATGTGGTTGAAACGAGGAACACCAGTAGAACTAAATAATTAAAAGAATTATCCAGTTATGTAAAACTTAAAACTTGTTTATTATTAGATAGCACCTACGAATACGGCGTTACACATAATTAACATGGCATCATCAGGTACTGTTGCTACACCTGATGATGCCAGGTTAACCGGGTGAAACGTTGCGACCATAGATATTATGCTCTGAGTATCCAATAACATATAAGCTCTTAATTTAACCAATAGAACTGTTTGCAAGATCGTTTTCTAAAAGGTCTAATATTTCAAGTTTCAATATCAGTAAGCATATAAAAGGTGCAATGGATCAGATATATTGAATCAATGAATGGAACTCTTTGAAGTGCATTCATAAAATAAAAAGGAGTTTTGTTCTTGATGTTGTTTTATTGGAAACTGGGATATTGTTTTTGTTTTTTGAGGTCAAGGATTGGAAGATATTGGCCCCCCCAGCGACACAGCGATATGTTTACGGACTTGGAACGCTAGAAACCGGGTTTCGATACCAGTTTAGTCAGAGCACTGCGCAGCTTTGTGCTTAACTACAAACAAACTGGAATATATTGTTAAAGTTTTTGAAATGATTAAAAGTGGTATTACAACGAGGCACCTAGTACAGAGTGGAAGTTGTTAACTGGCCTTATCTTATGATTGGCTTTAATCACCACAAGCCCCATGTGGCCTAGCGCTGGGTCCGTGAGCTTATAACGCTAAAACTCTGGTTTCGATACCCGTAGTAAGAACACAGATAGCCCATTGTGAAGTTGTGTGCTTAACAACAAACGAATAAGAAATAATGATAGCAAATATACTTATTATATAAATATGATATATTAGGAAGAGATAGAAATAACTCGTAACTTAAAAGTTATGAAAGTGTCAGACCAAATTTCCATTCGTAATTAAACAGTGTAGTTGTAACAGAGTAACAAATTACAACAACAACAACAACACACGTTCTTAGTGATAGTCTCATAAACTTGGTAACATCAATGCTTCAGTGCTGTAGTGACAAAATTTAGGATAAATGATAACCCAACAAATATTAATCACTCAATTTATCGCATTCCAGAATTAAATTGTTATAACAAATACTGTCACATTTAGTAACAAATACAGCATGGAGTCCAAAACAGTTTTCTTTTCCCAACCATTGAAAAGAATGCACTCGAGTACGTAGATTATGGATTGAGTTACTAGGATATTGTGGAGGTTGATTTTGATATCAATCTCTGTTATTTAAATCAATCACATATCTTACTGTATAGTATGAATATTTATGATACTTTGATTATCTGTATGAAATTGTGTTTTATTTATTTAGATTTACATATATGTACAATAGCTTGAACAGGAAGACAAAGATAGACGGAGATAGGTCATTTTACATATGACAGCAAAGGATGTTATTTTGTTGATTCTGATGTTTATTTTTCGAAAATAAATATGTAAAGTTTTCAAAACAATATTTCATGAAATTCTCTAAACTGAGCAACTCATCACGCATTGATTTGTTTAACTTTCGTCAAGCATTGATCTGTTTAACTTTCGTCAAGCATTGATCTGTTTAACTTTCGTCAAGCATTGATCTGTTTAACTTTCGACTGCTGACTACAGGGAATCAAGTAGTCAATTGCATCACAGTTACTCTTAACCGACTAACGAAATGACTGTCACTGTTATAACTCGTTAACAGGCAAAAGTGCAGAACCTGTTCAACAGCATTTTCCGGGCTCAAACCTTGGTCATATTTATTCTCAGCCTATCACGCTTATCATTAGTATGCGAGGCCATTGAGTGAAGGAACTTACTGTTAGTTTCATTAACGTTGTTTCATTTCAATGAAAATATATTAGATTACATAAGGCATTGAGGTTAGAAACTGCACTATGATAGGTAGGCTAGACATAACATTCTACATTCTAAGTATTCATACGAATACTTTCGTTTTGTTATCGAAACTTCAACTTGCGTGGCTGACTAGGTTATGTTTTTAGGCCCGACATGGCCAGGTGGTTAGGGCGCTCGACTCGCAATCTGAGGGTCGCGGGTTCGAATCCTCGAATCAAACATGCTCGCCCTTTCAGCCGTGGGGTCGGTATAATTTGACGGTCAATCCCAC